>NW_027635942.1:63780-99061 GCF_903797595.1 Erithacus rubecula | reverse complement strand
TCTCCCCAGGCACCTTCTGCTAAGGCTCCAGGACAAGCCATTGTTCTTGGCTGCAGAGTAAAGCACATTCCTCACCTCTGGTCCCATTCTGACTGGGCCAAGGGCACTGCATGAGCGATTTTCTGCTTGGTCTGGGTGAAGGTTTGTTGCTGTTCAGGGCCACAGCTGGAATTGTTCTTCTTAGGGTGACCAGGTAGAGAGGGCTCACAATGTGGCTGCACTCAGGAATGCATTCTCTACAAACCTATGTCCCTAGGAAAGCTTGTGTTTCCTTCTTGCTGGTTTGTGGAGACACTGTGATGATCTCATTGATCATTTCAGTGGGGATCTGGCTCTGTCCATCTTGCCACTCTACTCCCAGGAACTGGATCTCTCAGGCAGGTCCCTTGACTTTGCTCTTCTCGATGGCGAAACCTCCTTCCAGCAGAATCTGGATGATCCTCTCTCCTTTCTCAAATACTTTTATTGCCCTGTTCCTCCACACAATGATGTTATTGATGTATTGCAGATGTTTTGGAGCTTTACCCTTTTCCAGTGCAGCCTGGATCAGCCTGTGGCAGATGGTGGGGCTGTGTTTCCACCCCTGGGGCAGTCGGTTCCAGGTGTGCTGCACGTCCCCCCAGGTGAAAGCAAACTGAGGCCTGCACTCTGCTGCCAAAGGAATGGAGAAAATGCATTGGCAATGTCAATGGAGCCACTTTGCTGCCTTGGGCTCCAGCTCCTCCTGGAGATCCAGCGTGTCCGGCACGGCAGCGCTCAGCACTGGAGAATCAACGACTGGGAGAGAGAGGGGGTCTACTGACTGCTGATCAGAATCCAAATTTACTCTCAGCTACATGTGCTTATATACCATTTTTAGGAAAGCTGGTAATTTTTTACCACATTGATTGGGTTAAACATCACACAGAGAAGCTTACACATTTTTCAACATTTCTATTTGATTCATTCTTCTTTCCTGTCACCAGTCTTGATCCAATCTTCATGGAGTCTTCAAAGCTCTGTTTGCTCTTGCCAAGGCATCTTGGTTATCAAGCTGCTTATGCTAATTAAATCCACAGGACTCTGTCTTACTTGTCACAGTGGAATCACTTCATTCAAGGCACAATAGCCTGCAGTCAATTTCTATTGTCTGTCAGACTTGCCCACAGGCAAACTGGGGCTGTTGAAGGGTGAGTGGGTTTTACTGAGCACCCTTTGACTTTCTAGCCAAAATTTTATGGGTGAGGATAATGGCATCTTGATTCATCTGATACTGCTGGCTGTGTGCTGTTGAGGTGGCACTTGGTACTTGTTGCACTTTCACCTTCAGGTACCTACTGTAGATGGGTTTTCTGATAGTCCAGGCAAGGTTTTTAATTTCTCAATGCCCTCTGCCTGTACAGCAGCTGTTCCAAAAGCCCACCTGAGTCCCTTTGGATCTTTGTAACAGCCATTCCAGAGGAAGAATATGCCCAGAATTCATGTAGCCTCTGGGTCAGTCACACTGGGATGTTTCTGCCACCCCTTCCCAGTCAGGCTCATTTCAGCCTCCAGCAGAGTCAATTCCTGTGATCCCCCATCACCCCAGCAATGGAAACAGGTTCTGCCCCCACATGTCCCAGTGGCATTAGGGTACACTGTGCACCAGGATCAACTAAAGGCTCTGATGTGCCAGGCCATTGGATCTGCTCCATCCAAAAGACCTGGCTGTCCTGTGCCTCTCCCTGGCTAGAGGCAGGGCCCCTCTAACCCTGGTTATCATTTCCTTCCTGGGCATACATACTAGAGGTTCTTTTAAGAGGATCCCACAGTCATCTTCCTTTCTGCAATACCTGGCAGCTTGGTCATGGGAGGTTGAGGCTGCCTTCACTTGAGTGGAACTCCCTCTCTTAGTGCTTCCCTCCCTGAGTTGATGCACCCGTGCTGCCAGCACAGAAGTGGGTTTCTCATTTTGCCTTTTCATGATTTCCCCATGGTTGTGCAAAAAGAACCACAGGTCAGCTCGTGGGGTGTCCCCTCTCTCCCTAGCTGGGGGATGTTGGGCTCTGACTTTGGGGCCTGTGACTGGCACTGATGCTGCACTGATCTTCCTCACCTCTTCCCTTATCTCCCTCATCTCTTCCTTAAACTCCTCTTTGAGCTCCTTAACCACAGCAGAGACATGAGCCTGCCTCGGGCCATTGATCACACTCTCATAATTTCTGAGCTTGTTGGTGACAGAACCCACTGTCTCTGGGTTGTTATCAGCATTAATTGTCACAGTCAAGGTGTATTTGGATGGCCCCAGGTTTGCCAGATTGCACAACATCTGCCCTGTGCACCTGACCTTGTCAGGGTCATTGTCCTGCTGCCCCCTGCCAGCTGCCTGGGCCCCTCTCATGCCTGTCCCAAATCCCTGGGGCTCCTGTCCCTGCTGCTCCCCAACACCTTCACTCCCCCCCATCAAAGCCCCACTCAACCTCTGCACTGTGACCTCTGGAAAGAAAGAAAGGATGAGAGAAAGGAAGTGTTGTCAATTGACCCTGGCTGTATTTCAATCACTGATCAAAGCTCCTCTCTCACTCCCCTCCAGAGATGGACAGGAGAGAGAAAACAGAATGAAGGTTTCATAGGTTGTGATAGAGACTGGGACTGATTACTCAGCAAATGCCATCATGGGAAAGACAGGTTCATAATTAGAGATACTAGTTGAATATCTTGATCTCCTAATCAGAACAGGATAGTGAGTAGTAAAATAAAGCTTAAAAAAAACCTTCTGCCCATCTCTCCCTCCTTCCCAGCTCTACCTCCTGCCCCAGTGAGTGCAGGGATACAGGGAATGGGGGTTCTGCTCAGTTCATGTGTTGTTTCTCCTGCTGCTCGGGGAGAGGAGTCGTTCCCCTGCTGCACCAAGGGGTCCCTCCCAGAGACGCTTCTCCATGAACTTGTCCAAGGTGAGTTCATCTCACAGGCAGCAGTTCTTCACAAACTGCTGCAGCGTGGGTCACACTTGCATGGGCTCACAAGTCCTGCCAGGACCCTGCTCCAGCGTGGGCTCCTCTCTGCACGGGTTTGCAGGTCCCTGCCAGGTCCCTGCTCCAGCACAGGTTTCTCATGGGGTCCCAGTCTCCTCTCAGGCATCCCCCTGCTCCGGCACGGGCTCCTCCAGGCGCTGCAGGTGCATCTCTGCACTCCGTGCCCTCCATGGGCTGCAGGGGCCCGGCTGCCTCAGCACAGACTGCACCATGGAATGTCAGGGCAATCAGCTCCAGCCCCTGGAGCAGCTCCTGCCCCTCCTCCTGCCCTGCCCTGCCTGTGTGCACACTTGTTCCTCTCTCATGTTCTCATCCTGCCCTTCCCTGGCCACAGTTACAACTACACAATAATCGATTTTCTTTTTCTTCAATCTGTTATCCCGAAGGTGTTATCACCATTTCTAACTGGCCCAGCCTTGGCCAGCTCTGGTCCCTCCTGGAGCTGGCTGGTGCTGACTCTGCAGGACATGGAAGAGCAGCTGCTTCCAGCAGCCTCTCACAGAAGGGGCTCCTGGAGCCCCCCCTGTACCAAAGCCTGGCCATGCAAACCTAGTATATGTGTGGAGGGGTTTTTATTACCATTATTAATTCTTATTATTTCTATTATATCTATTATGACTAATAATATTACAGTTTTTTGTGTTGTTATTATTATAATTATTGCAGGTAGTTTTAATCTTTTGGACTCTATATTAATTATGGCTATAGCAGAACGCAAAACAAAACATTTTAATTGTAAGTGGAACTTAGAATTTTGTCTACTGCTTGCCCTGCCCTGTTGTGTGTCACTGCTGTGTCTGAAGTCGCTGTTGCCAGAGCTCCCCATTTCCTTGGTTTGGGAAGTTGGATGGCATTGCTCACATGTCAGAAAGAGAGGGCTCATTCCAATCCAATGCATTGCCTGAGCTCTTCTAATCCCAGTGCTCATAGCTTGTTTTCTAACCTTGTTGGATTTCTCACCTTCTGTTCATATTTGTGATTTTATACTAAAATGTTCTCGGATGTGATTTTGCAGGATTCTGTAATCAGCTGTCTGTTTGCTCTTGGATTTCTTAATGGTGTGTCAGAACTGAATGCAGCATTTCGGGTGGGAGCCGTTCAGTCTGAGCTCGGATTCTCTGCCATTGTCAGCAGCAGCTGGTTTTGCCCATGCAGGCAGAGATAGCAGAGATTGCATGCAGTGAATCCTGTGGCTGGTTGCGGCACCCGCAGCGGGCGGTGAGCACGGGCAGCTGCCGGGATCTTTGGGGCTCGGAGGAGCCGCAGGCGGGCGCTGCGAGCGGCTCCTCTGGGGCAGGATTTTGTCCCGGTGCGGGGCAATTGCCGCGGGCTGGGCGGGCTGGGGCCGCTGCCGAGCGCCGCCGCCTTTCCCCGGGAGCCCCCGGGCAGAGCTCTGTGCTCGGGGCCAAGGGCCGGGCGCCCGCTCGGCGGCTCCGAGCCGGCAGAGTTTTGGGGGTGCCGCTGTTGGGCCGGCACAGCCCCGGCGCTGGGCCGGGGGATGCGTGGGACCCTCCCGCGCTGGGGTTGGGCTGCCCGGCTCAGGCGCTGCATTGTCAGCCCGGAGCCGCCTGGCGATCGCCCGGCACCGGCGGGGCTGGGGCTCGGCACAGCGGAGAAGGGCGGCACCGGAGCCGGGGGACCCTCTGCGGCCTGCGGGGGACAACGGCCCCATAAGGGGGACCCCCGGCACCCTGGAACGGGGAGCCCGGACTGGGGAACCCCGGCAGCCTGGAGATGTTGGGACCATGGACAAGGGAGACCCAGGGTGTGGAAAACACGGTTCACTGTTTTGGGAGAATTAAAAGGTTTAATAAAAATGACAATAAGAGACATACATACAGCAAAGGGTTCAAACGGCCAGGTGCTTGGCATGCTGCCCAGAGCACACCACTGCTTCGGGAACACCCCTTTAAATACCTTTTACAATCCATCCCTTTGTTACATATTCATAGACCTTCATGCATAGTCAGCTGTTTCTGGGAACTGTTTAGCATGGCCACTCCTTGGGTCCGCCTTTTTAGAGCATGCGTGTTTCTTGGCTTGTGGTTTTATTCTTCTCCTTCTCCCTTTTAATTTGGGTGGTGGTCCCAGCCGGTGAGTGTTGATAATTGTCTTGTCAGCTGCAGGGTCCCCATCACATGTTCACGGGCTGTTATCTTTGACTAAGCGGGTAGTTTAAGCATACTATCTCTAAAAAACTTATGTCTGACTTTTACTATTAACCAAGACTATATCCATATAGAAATGCTATTTTAACATTATACATATAGCATTTATCCCAATACTTGCAAAGAGCCAACAACATGTCATGCATTTATAACAATACCCCCATCTGTATTTTTGCACGTCATTTGTCTTGAGCAATATTCCTTGTTTTCTAGTCTCCAGTTTTTTCTTGTTTTCCTCATAGATAATTTTTGCTTCCTTCAAGGGGTCTTTTACACCTTTTTGTTCCTTTAACATCATGATCTTTTGTGTTATTCCAGGTGTGGCCAATTTTGGGTCCACAGGCATTGTTACAGCTTGCCTGCCTTGAACCAGGCTGGTGATCAGCCAAATAAAGCAGGGGATCAGACAAGGAAGAAAGATCAAGCCAGCTGTAGCACATAAAAGGAAGAAGCCCAGCTGCTTCCACCATTCAATTCCCAATGCATTGTCCAACCAGCTAGTGTTTAGCCTTGATTCCCATTTTTGTGCTGGTACATGAGCTATTTTTCTGATATCATTGACTATATCCAGTACAGCATCCCCATTGTCACCTATCTTCAAACAACAATCTGATACATTAAATTTTCCACATACACCTCCTTCTTCTGCCAACAAGTAATCTAAAGCCAGTCTGTTGTGATACACTGCAGCCCTTGTTTGACTTTGTTGGTTCACTATTAATTCCATTGCTGGACCAGTTTTGTTTGTTATTTTCTCTACCACTGCCTGGAGCCTTATAATGTGATTTAACATGTAAATTGGAGTTCAGTATCCCCAGCTCCCATCTTGTGCCCAGGTGACTGGCCCATATGTTTCAATTATGTGTTCAGGGGGACATTCTTCATCTCCCCATTTTTGGAACCCTCCAATCAATGCCCTTTTTTTTCTCTTTAAGTCTTTATCAACTGATATTTTTAAATGGTCTCCCTTTGGTCCTGGTAAAAGAAAAAATCCTGGCTGTATAATTCCCAGAGTACAACTCCCTTTCCACTGGGAAGGGAGTTCAGGGTATTCTCTTTTACCACATATCCAAAATAAGCCATCAGGTGCTTTCCAATAATTATTTGTTTGTTGATTTTTGTTTTCCTAAAATTGGGATATTTCTGGGATTCCATAGTAAGGATTTTTGCCTGTATCATTACATTGCAAAGTCTAATTCTGTCATTATATGCACACTTTTCCCTTTTTGTTTTTCCCTGGGTCCAATACTGGGTTGGTTCCTCTGGGATCCACCACGTCAATGTTCCATTACTCACTTTGTATCTCTTACAAGGAGAATTTCCTACATCTTGATAAATTTTTTCCCAGTGCACCAGAAACATTCTTCCCCTATCCCTGTTGAACTTAAAATCCACCCTTCTGGTCGCCTTCCCCCCTTGGGATTTGTCTGGTTCCACTTAAGGAGTTCAATTGGACCTGAGCTGCTGCCTTTCCATGGCCATTCTTCTGACATGAGAGCCCCCCACAGACCCAGCAGTTAGTTACATTAAGCTTTTTACTTATTCTTTCTCCTAGTTCTACAAATTGGTTCTTTCCCAGTCTTGAGATATCTGTCTCTCCTTCCAGTTGCTTTTCAAGATTTGCATATAAATGTTGAAGTGAAATTGGTACAATTTTAGGCTGTGGTGCTATTTTTCCTTTTATATTTATTAATTGTTCTTTCACTGAATCTTGAGCCTTACTGTTAATGATATATGTAAAACAAATCCATTTCTCTCCTTTTGAACATGCATTTTCCAATTTGTCATCGCTTATTCCAAGGTTTTCTGCAATCCAATATTTTTTCCCATTGTGTTCACAAGTACTTAATTTGGATGGGTTATAACAGTGGCTATTGATATGGGTGTGTGTAATAAGGAAAGAACCTCGGTGTCTCTCCATGTGCAGCTTCCAGCAGCATCTGTAACATGGCCCTGCCAACCTCCCGACGGGGAAAAGGCAAAAATGAGTGACAGAAAAAGGAATAACAGAGGTCTGGTATGGCTTATACCTGCACCTCCCATGCCTGTGGGGTTGCAGCCCACAGCAGGTGTTATGATCTTCTCAGTGGCAGATACAGAGGCCAGTCTGGTCTTGCCCTCTATTTCCTTGTCACTTGCTGGTTTTGACACTCCTTAGCTGTAGATTCTTACTGTTTCCCCAGCTCGGGTATTTCCCAGTCAACAGGTGTTAGTGACTGCCATCCACGAAATAAAGTTACTATTTTAGTGGTTCTTAATTTTATCTGGACAGGGACAAGATTTGGTATTCAGAACTTCTTACAATGAGACTGCTAATTGTATATCTTACAACATCAGTTTTATAATTTAGACCTTTTATACTTAATCTAGTGAGTATGTTCAGTGTTTAGAACGAGTCAGACAGGATATACCATGTGGCATTGATGGAAGTTGTCATTTGGGTCCTCCCAGTTTGTCACCAACTGTTCCTCTCTGAAGAGTCAGTTTAGTGTCACCAGGTTCAGATGTTATATTCCACTCTTTAGGTTTCTCCACAGCTCCTTTGATTCTGCTGCCGTGGATCCACCCGTGTTCCCTGTCCGGACAGCGACTTCAATTGTCAGCAGTACCTGAAAAGGACCTTCCCATTGTGGGGTAAAGATTGTTCTTTCCATGTCTTCACCAGTACCCATTCCCCTGGCTGGATATTGTGGATTTTAAATCTAGAGGTGTGGTTTGAGGGATTATTCCTTTTAATTGCATATTGTCAAGGGTTGTTGTAATTGTGTTGATATATCCTCTAATACTCTTTTCCCCTAATTCATAAGTGGCAGTTTCATGTTGGGTGGTCAGAAAGAGTAACCCAAACATCATTTCATAAGGTGACACTCCTAGGTCAGACCTAGATTGTGTTCAGATCCTCAAAAGAGCCAAAGGTAAACATTTCACCCAGGACATCTGGGTTTCAATCATTAATTTTGTTGGAGTTCTTTTTAAAGTCTGGTTCATCCTTTCTACCCAGCCCGAACTTTGTGGATGCCATGGTGTGTGTAATTCCCACTTTATTCCCAAAGTTTGAATTATCTGCTGTAGGACTTTTGATGTAAAATGTGTTCCTGTGTCTGGGTCTATTCTATTAACCATTCCATACCTGGGAATAATTTGTTCCAAAAGGGTTTTACAGACCACATTAGCTGTGGCTCTGACAGTGGGAACAGCTTCCACCCAATGAGTTAGATGATCTGTTATTACTGATAAAAACTTCCATCTCTGTACTTGGGGACGTTCAGTGAAGTCGACTTGAATACCTTGAAATGGTTGGAGAGCTAATTCACGGCCTCCAGGGGTTGTTTTTCTCATTACCTTTTCATTTACCTTTTGACAGATTATACATCTTTCAGTTACTTGTTTTGCTAATCCAAAAATCCCAAAACACCCATAATTCCTCAGGAAGTGATCAAACAGAGCTTGAGTACCCCCATGAATCTTTTGATGCATATCCTTAAATATTTTTCTACTGAGTGCCTTATTAAGTAATTGCCTGCCATCAGGAAGCTTCCATTTCCCAGATTCTTCTGACTTTCCCCTCTCCTTCTTAATTCTTTTTCTTCCGCTTCACTAAATTTTGGAATTTCTAATTCTTCCATTTCTGCGGTCAAAATTAGCATGACGTTTTTTGACCCCATTTTCTGCTGCATCTTTTAGCTTCTTGATCTGCCAAGTCATTTCCCCTTATTTCTGGAGTCATTCCCTTTTGATGTCCCTTTATATGTATCACAGCTATACATAAAGCTATACATAGACATACATACAGCAAAGGGTTCAAACGGCCGGGTGCTTGGCATGGTGCCCAGAGCACACCGCTGCTTCGGGAACACCCATTTAAACACATTTTACAATCCATCCCTTTGTTACATATTCATAACTTTCATGCATAGTCAGCTGTTTCTGGGAACTGTTTAGCATGGCCACTCCTTGGGTCCGCCTTTTTAGAGTGTGCGTGTTTCTTGGCTTGTGGTTTTATTCTTCTCCTTCTCCCTTTTAATTTGGGTGGTGGTCCCAGCCGGTGAGTGTTGATAATTGTCTTGTCAGCTGCAGGGTCCCCATCACATGTTCACGGGCTGTTATCTTTGACTAAGTGGGTAGTTTAAGCATACTATCTCTAAAAAACCTATGTTTGACTTTTACTATTAACCAAGACTATATCCATATAGAAATGCTATTTTAACATTATACATATAGTATTTATCCCAATACTTGCACAGAGTCAACAACATGTCATGAATTTATAACAAAAATATATTACGTGTCAGATCCAAATACCTCTCTCCTCTTAAAAAAAACACACCCAGGATATTTGGGGCGAGCTCCCCCTCCCCGGGCACCTGCGGGATGCGGGGGGTGATGGTCTGGGGGCGAAGGAGCTGCGGATACAGAGAGCGGGGAACGCATGTGGTGCCTCCTCTCGATCCTCCTCTTCCTTATCCTTCCTCCTCTTCTGTCTCTCCTCTTACTCCTCTTCCTCCTCTTCCTCCGACCCTCTGGCCGCGTGGCCGGGCCAGGACATGGAGGGAAAAGGCCCAGGGACCCCCAAACCCGGCTGGGGGGAGCGGACCTTTGAAGGGGAAAACGGGAAAGGGGTGGGAGAGGGGGGACAGCGGGAAGCGGGACCCACTGAGGGTCCCCCCGTTAACCCAAGGACCCCCAAGCCCCGTCCTAGCCCCCCCAGTTCCCTCCACACCCCCGGCTGAGTGGGGGGCTCAGCCCAGGACCCGTCGTCGTTCGGGGCTCCCCCGAGTCCAGCGAACGGGAGAGTTCCCGGCTCGGAGCGGCCCCAGCACAGGAGGGGATCCTGTCCCTCTGTGAGGGCGTTTAGGGCTCTTCAGGACCATTTGAAGAGGAGGTTTTCTCTTTTTAAGTTTTTTTTTAGCGGGGGATCCCACCACTACACGGATGCTTTTCCCTCTCCATTTTAGGGTGTTTGTGGGGCCACAGCCCCAAAGGCGCGTTTTAAGGGGGGATCATGACGGCTTAAAGTGACATTTGTAGGGGAGCCCCCACTAAAACCCCCTGTAGGGGATGTTTTTTCTCCCAGGGTGGATTTTAGGGATTGTCTCTACCATCGCCGCTTTAAAGAGCTGTCAATTGCAAGCCCCACTGAAACTGCACTTAAAAGTGCAACACCATTCCCGTTGATTCCGGCAGCGGAGCCCCGGGGTTTTGGGATTCCCGGCAGGTTTTGGGGGTACCTGGGCGATGCCGGTGACAGAACTGGGACCCCGTGCCGGGTATGAACCTTCTCACTGCGCTCGGGCAGCGTCAGAGTGTTCAGGGAGATCCTGGGGGGACCAGGGGGTTCTCTGCAAATTCCAGGGGACCCCAAATGCTAAGGGACCCCCCTGAACTCCCCTCAGCGCTGCATCTGCTGCAAGCATCTCACCCAAAACCCTGAGAACTGTGATGAGTGACAGCCTAGGAGTGTTTCTCACTGTCTGCCGCACTGCACAGAACACCCCAGGCAGAGCACTCCAGGAGGGAACTTCCATGGGTTTCTTCCACTTCTGGTTTCATCCCTGCCATATTTCCAGAGACATTCCTGGCAGTGTGCCCCAGGTCATGTGTGAATTCCTCAGCCTGGATCTCCTCAGTTTCCCAGCACCTCTTGGTGCCCTGGTCAGCGCCGGCTGCCACCACGAATGTCCCAGATCGCAGCTGGAAGGAGAGGAATTCCCGGCCGTCCTTGGCGAGCCCATGGGATCCGCGGATGCTGCCGTGGGACAGGAAGGCACAGGCGGAAACCTCCTGCAGCAGGGGTTCCCTGTATGCAGCAAAGGGAGCTCCAAGGATCCCCGGTGTCCCCACCTGCAGCACAGGGCGGAGAAAGCCGGGATGGCCGGGAATAGGGGTCAGGGGTGTCCCCAGTGTTGAGGGAAGGAGGGGCTGGGTGCTGGGAAAGGCAGGAATAGGGGTGCAGGTGGTCTCTGGCTCAAGGAGAAGGGGACTCTGCGGGCTGGGAGAGGCGGGATGGCCGGGAAAGGGGTGCCGGGGTTACTGGTGCCGGATAAGGGGGTGCAGGGTGGAGCGCATGGCCGGGAATGGGGGTTCGGGGGGATCAAGGCGCCCGGGAATGTGGGTGTAGGGGCCTCTCCGTGCTCCGGTATGGGCGATCAAAGAGTCCCGGGGCCGGGGGTTCCCCTCAGCTCTGGCCGCCCCCCGGGGCCCCCAGGAGCGCCCCAGCCCCAGCGCTGGAGCCATGGCGCTGCTCGGCTGCGGCCCCGCTCCTGAGCAGCCTCCGGCCCCGCCATTGGCCCCGCTCTTTCCTGCTAGCCAATGGGAGCCCGAGTGTGCAGAGGCGTCACCGGTCGCCGGGCAGATCCCGGCATTGCCGCCGGCTGCGGAAGGCAAAAGCCAAAGTGCCCGAGGGAGCGCGGGGGGCGGGCACGGGGCAATTCCCGGGAATTCCCCGGGATCCCCTCTCGGGATCCCCCGGGACCCTCCTCGGCCGCGCACTGCGGGACCCCCGGGCCGGGCTGTGCTCAGCTCCCGGGGCCTGCGCTCCAGCTCTGCCTGCAACCCGCCGCCTCCGGCCCAAAGCGGGGCGAGCACCGCCAGCCGCGGATCCATTTTTTCCTGCGGCTGCGGCTCCGAGCCCCGGCGGAGCAGGACTGGGCGCTGCGACTGCGAGCCCTGATTGCCAATCTCCTTCTCTCTCTTTCTCCTGTTCTCTCCCTTTGCTGTGGGTGATCATCAATCCCAGAGCGGCTGGAGAGCCCCATGCCCAGAACCGAAGCCTTTAACTACAGAACTCTTTATTAGTAGAAGCAGCAGGGAACCTAAGGGAATATTCCATGGCGGTACTGCTGCCTAACCACGCCAGAAAGGAGGTACCACACACCCCCCCGGGAACTCTCACAGAAATGGGGGTGTGTGCTTCCAAGCTCGTGGGACTGCCCATGCACTTGCTGTGTCCAGTGTAGTTTAGAGCTGTTTGTATGTAAATTCGCTTTTAATAAGATGGTGAGCTTACAACTGGAGGATGAAGGCAATTTTTAGCAGTTGGTCCCGTAGCTGAGTGTATGGTGTCCGGAGGGTTCCCGAATCTTGTATTGGCTCCCTGTTTCAGGGGCTTTTTCTCTTCAAGGGAACTCCCCTGAAGAGTGGTGTTTCGGGAGCTTTGCGATTTTACATGTTGGGCGCGTTCTTTCAGTTGATGGACAGAAGGGGAGCAGCAGCAGCCAGGCTGGAAATGAGGTAAGGGAGAGGGCAGATGTGGGAAGTAACAGAGAACAAACTGGAACAGGGAATACAACGAACTGGATTTAATGAAGGGAATACAACAACCGGATTAAAGAATGAACTGGAGTCATACAGAACAGTGTATCACATGATAAGGTAAGTGACAATTCCAACTCTCTAACAATCCTCATTTGCAACCTTCAGGGGAGATCATTTATCACAGTGCTGTAGCTTAACATTAAATCTGGTTTTTGCTGATCCCGTGCTGGGGATTTTTTAAATGGTCTCAGCCCCTGGCTCATAACAGGGTGAAGGAGCCCTGGCCCAGGCTCTGGCCCTGGGACACGGGGACGCTGCCGGGGGTCCCTGTCCCCCTGTGCCACTCCCAGGGCCCGGCCCCTGTCCCCGTGTCAGGCTCTGGGGTCGATCTCGTGGAACATCCTCTGGGGGAGGCTGTGGCATGGGGGGCGGGGGGACCTGGGGGGACAGGGGACCGACTGTGCACGAGCAGCGTTGGACTGTGAGGGGGGAACGGGGCAGAGTGACCTCCCCAGTGACCTCACACAGCCCTGGGATGTCACACAGCACCCTATGATGTCACACAGTACCCTATGATGTCACACAGTCATTGTGATGTCACACAGCCCTGTGATGTCACAAAACCCATGTGATGTCACACAGTCCTGTGATGTCACACAATCCTTGTGATGTCATACAGCACCCTGTGATGTCACACTGCCCTTTGATGTCATATAGTCCCTGTGTTGTCACACAGCCTCTGTGATCTGTGAAGTCACAGTCATTCCTATGATGTCACACAATCTGCCCTGGGATGTCACATGGTCATTCTGTGATGTCACATCCTGCTCCAGGATGTCACAGCCCCTCTCTGATGTCACATAGCCACCCTGTGATGGCAGAACACTTTCTCTGATGCCACAGCCTTCTCTGGGACATCACACAGCTTCTCTGTAATGTCACAGCCTGCTGTCTGATATCACAGAGCCACCCTCTATGATGGCACAGTCTCCTCTGTGACCTCACTGCCCTCTCTATGGTGTCACACAGCCATCCAGTGCTGTCACAGCCCACTCAGCAATATCACAGTCTGTTCTGTGATGTCACAGCCCAATCTGTGACCTCACACTACCCACCCTGTGCTGTCACACAGCCCCTTTCTGACATCACAGCTGCTCTCTGGCTCCATGACACAGCCACAGAGGTGCTGCTGTGCCACAGCCCCCTCTGGGACATGACACAGCCCCTGCCAGTGCTGAGCACTGTGAGCTCTGCCTGTGCCCTGCTCGTGTCCCTGCCATGCCCTGGCAATGTCCCAGCCCTGGGCACAGGGCTCTGCCAGCTTTTCATCAGACGAGCCCGTTCCGAGCGCACCGCCTGAGCTTTCTGCTGTTGCAGCCGAGGGAGACTGTCCTGCAGCCAGGAGATTGCAGTTAGGGACACACACCCAATGGGCAAGAACTCAAACTCTCCAGCAGAACCCCTGGATCTCCACAGGATGTTTTGTCTGTCCCACTCTTCATTCCTTCTTGGCTGGAATTGTGCAGTTGCACTTTCTTCCTCCTCTAGAAGTGCCGTGAGTGGGCAAAACCTGGTGAGCGGGCCGTGTTCCTAAGGCAGTGCAGCCTGGAGCTGATGGATGGAGAATTGCCCTTCTGCACCTCCAAACCAGAGCAAAAGCTGTAAGTGGGACTGTCCATCTTTAAGAAATCACTGACAATTTAAAGGAAATGTGCACCTCATTTGAAGGGTGAGAAGATTCTAAAGGATTTGGTGGTTTACAGAGTTTAGTTTCCCAGTCCTGCTTGAAGCTGCAGAAAGCAATTTCCTCTTGCTTCAACCACAATTTAAAATAACAATTTTGGAAATAAACCCCAAAATTGTTTTAAAAAGTCTGTTGAGGTCAGTAAGATGGACCCATGCCATCAGCACATTTACAAAGTAAATAGCAGTTCTTGTTTTAAAAAAATCAGTTACCCCTTTATCCAAAGGTGTGAACTATTTTTCTCCAAGACCTTCATATTGTTTTTATCTTTCACATTTTTTCTATGGTTTTTCCTTTTATTTTTTCTTTTCCTCAAACCAGAAAACATGCCATAAAAAAGAGTGTCCTTGGCCCCTGGTTCCCGTGTGGAGCAGCTACTTCCCACTGGCTGAGCTGCTCAGGCAGAGCCCGGCAGCTCCTGGCACTGCAGGGCTGAGGCTTTTCCCCTTGCTGGGCACAGACTGATAGAGCAGCACTGCTGAACACGGGCACACACAGAGGGAGCAGGAGCAGCTGCCTTTGCCCACCTGCAGCTCCAAGGGCCAAACTCTGAGCAGACAGGGCTGGAAGAGATTCATAGCCTCCTTGTTTGCTGTGCTACCCCACTTGTGCCCAGCCCAGCTCTGTGTGGGGCAGAGGAAGAACAAGGGACAACTCCCTCCCAGCCCCCAGCCCAGGGACCCCTCTGGCCCTGGGGCTTGGGGCACTGTCAGTACCCGCTGCTCCAGCCACTGCTTCTGCTGGCACTGACATCAACACCCAAACTGTGGCTGATCCCGAGGGAGCAGCAGTGCCTGGATCTGATCCCTGACTCTGGGGCAGGGCTGCACAAATGACCCCACAGCAGCAGCAGCAGCAGCACATGGAGCTGACTTTCAGCACAGCCCCTGCCACTCTTCCCTCTTGTGTGCAGTGGGGTCACAGCAGCCTGGGACACCTGGGAGCCCCCAGTGCCAGCAGGGACTCGAGATGGCAGCCCTGGGCTCCTGGAGGTTGTGCAGGGAAAAGAAGTGGAGACTCCCTCTCCATGTGGAGCTTCCAGATGGAAAAGGCTGCTGTGAGCAGGCAGCTCCAAGGACAGAGAAAGGAGGGGCTGGAGCCCTTGATCTGTGCCAGTTCCACATTCCTGGGCAGCAGCCACTGAGCACAGGGGGAACAGAGGGCAGAGCAAGAGGGACAAAACCAGTCAAGGTCAGAAACTGGGAAGAGCCAGACCTGGGAACAGAAGGAGCAGCTGCTGCACTGCTGTCCAAGTTTAGGACAAATTTGGGGAAAGACCTCCAAAGGAGCTGCCCCCTCCATGCCCCAACAATTCCTTCCTTCACCGGGCTCGGAAAGAATTTTCTTCAGGGGAAAGTGGAAAAAACTTATTTATTGACAAAAACACAAGAGAAACACTTCCCAGCACAGACCCAGATGACCAAAAAATTTTCACCGAGAGAGACAAACTCAGTTGATCTTTGCTGGGAAGGGTGGCAGAGCTTCTTTGGCAGACTTCCAGAGGCAGTCTCTGAAGTTCAGATTTGTCTCCTCTGAAGCCGGTGCAAATCTTGGGGATGAGGGGAAGAAGGGAGAGAGGGAGAGAGGCAGCCGGGGGCAAGCAAAAGCAGCAGGGGCAGCAGCAGCAGCGGCGGCAGCAGCGGCGGCAACAGGGCCAGCAGAAACAGCAGCCTAGATAAAGCAGCCCGGGGGAGGGGCCGGCAGCTCCATGGCGGGGGCAGGGAGAGGAGCTAGTCACAACATCAACCCAGAACATTCCACCCCTTATCCCATATCGTGATCATTGACACAAGATTTGGATACACACTCACTAAACACAATATGAAAACTTCCTCTGACTTGCTCAAACCTTCAACACTTACACATTTTCTCACTTGCTCAGGCCTTTGTCACTTACACATTTCCTTCTATCTCATATTCATAAGATCTAGCATACAATGGTGGTAACACTCAACAATAATATTTGTGCATAATTTATCCTTTAATCAGATCTCCCTGAGGTACACAGCAGGTTGTTCCATCCTTCTGCATTATACACCAAGTATATCCTGCTCCTTGAGCAAAGGCAATCCCACGAATGGGTTTGCCTGTACTCGAGGCAGGATGAATCCATATTGTCTTCCCTAGCAACCCTCTGACATGGGCCACTGGGACTTTGTCTCCATCTATTACATTAAGGCACTCAGACTGGGCGGGACCTGCACAGTTGGTGGAACCTTGAGTGTTGACTAACCAAGTGGCTTTTGCCAGGTGGTGCTCCCAGTCCTTGAGAGATCCCCAACCCAATGCCTTTAAGGTGGTCTTCAACAATCCATTGTACCTCTCCACTTTACCTGCAGCTGGTGCATGGTAAGGGATATGGTACACCCACTCAATACCATGTTCCCTAGCCCAGGTGTTAACGAGGTTATTCTTAAAATGAGTCCCATTGTCTGACTCGATCCTCTCAGCGGTACCATGCCTCCAAAGGACCTGCTTTTCCAGGCCCAGGATGGTGTTGCAAGCAGTAGCATGGGACACAGGGTAGGTCTCCAACCAGCCGGTGGTGACTTCCACCATGGTTAGCACGTTTGCCCTGGCGGGTCTGAGGCAGTGTGATATAGTCAATCTGCCAGGCCTCCCCATACTTATACTTGGACCCCCGTCCACCATACCAGAGGGGTTTTACCCGCTTGGCCTGCTTGATGGCAGCGCAAGTGTCACAGTCATGAATAACTTGGGTAATGGTGTCTATGGTAAGATCCACCCCTCGGTCTCGTGCCCACTTATAGGTGGCATCCCTACCCTGATGGCCTGAGGCATCATGGGCCCATCGAGCCAGGAACAACTCTCCCTTATGTTCCCAATCCAAATCTATTTCCAACCCCCCTATCTTTGTAGCCTGATCTACTTGCTGGTTGTTTCGCTGCTCTTCATCAGCTCTGCTTCTGGGGACATGGGCATCTACATGGCGAACCTTGACAAGCAGTTTTTCTACCCGAGTGGCAATGTCTCATCAGCAGCCCAGATTGGTCTTCCTCTACACTGCCAGTTCGCCTCTTTCCATTTCTTCAGCCACCCCCACAGAGCGTTGGCTACCATCCAGGAATCAGTATACAAATAGAGCTTTGGCCACCTTTCTCTTTTGGCAATATTTAAAGCCAGTTGGATGACTTTGAGTTCAGCAAATTGACTAGATCCTTCTTCTCCTTCAGTAATCTCTGCAACCCATCGTGTAGGGCTCCATACAGCTGCTTTCCATCTCCGATTTGTCCCTATGACGCGACAGGAGCCATCAGTGAATAAAGCATAGCGTGCTTCCTCTGCTGGTAACTGGTTGTATGGGGGAGCTCCTTCAGCCTGTATCACTGGTTCTTGTTCCTCATCTGCGACACCAAAACTTTCTTTTTTGGCCAGTTTGTAATTATTTCCAAAATCCCAGGGAAATTTAATTTTCCAGTCTGGGCGTTCTGAGTGATAAGGGCAATCCACTTGCTCCACGTGGCACTGGTGGCATGATGGGTGGAGGGAACCTTTCCGCTGAACATCCACCCCAGCACTGGCAGTCGGGGTGCCAGGAGAAGCTGCGCTTCCATACCAATCATTTCTGAAGCAGCTTGGACTCCCTCATAGGCAGCCAGGATTTCCTTCTCTGTGGGAGTGTAATTACTTTTGGACCCTCTGTAACTTCTGCTCCAGAATCCCAGGGGTCGGCCCCTGGTCTTGCCAGGCACCTTCTGCCACAGGCTTCAAGAGAAACCATGGCTCCTGGCTGCCGAATAAAGTACGTTCTTCACATCTGGTCCCGTCCTGATTGGGCCAAGGGCTACTGCATGGGCAATCTCCTGTTTGATCTGGGCGAAGGCTTGCTGCTGTTTAGGGCCCCAGTGGAAATCGTTCTTCTTGCAAGTGACCTGGTAGAGAGGGCTCACAATCTGGCTGTACTCATGGATATGCATTCTACAAAAGCCAATGTCACCTAGAAAAGCTTGTGTTTCCTTCTTGTTAGTAGGTGGGGACATAGCTGTAATCTTGTTAATGACATCAGTAGGAATCTGACGCCGTCCATCTTGCCACTTCACTCCCAGGAACTGAATCTCCCGAGCAGGTCCCTTAAGTTTACTCTTCTTGATGGCGAAGCCGGCTTCCAGGAGAATTTGGGTAATTTTTTCTCCTTTCTCAAGCACTTCTACTGCTGTGTTTCCCCATACGATGATATCATCAATATATTGTAGATGTTCCAGAGCTTCACCCTTTTCCAGTGCAGCCTGGATCAGTCCATGACAGATGGTAGTGCTGTGTTTCCACCCCTGGGGTAGTTGGTTCCAGGTGTACTGCACGCCCCTCCAGGTGAAAGCAAATTGAGGCCTGCACTCCGCTGCCAAAGGAATGGAGAAGAATGCCCAAATAGTCCAGGCAAGGGGTTCAATTACCAGATACGCTCTGCCATCACAGTTGCTATTCCAAATGCCCATCTTAGTCCGTTTGGGTCCTTAAAATACCCTCTCCGAAGGTAATCTATGCCCAAAATACATGGGGCCTCTGGACCAGTCACAATAAGATGTTTCTTCCAATCCTTTCCAGTTAAACTCACTTCCGCTTCCACCAGGGTGAAGTCCTGCGATCCACCTGTCACACCAGCAATTGAAACAGATTCTGCTCCTACGTGTCTTGATGGAAGTATCGTACACTGTGCACCTGTGTCCACTACAGCTTTATATTTCTGTGGTTTCGAAGTGCCAGGCCATCGAATCCACACGGTCCAAAAAACACGGTTCTCCCTTGCCTCACCCTGGCTAGAGGCAGGGCCTCTCTAAGCCTGTTGCTCCTTCTTCTCTGGGGCATACATCTTAGAAGTTCCCTCAAGAGGGTCAGACATGTCATTATCAGTATCCCGTTCGGCACTTTGGCTGTGAGAAACAGGAGCGGCTCTCCTTTTGGTGGAACTTCCTCCTTCAATCTTTCCTTCCTTCAAATCCTGAACTTGTTGTGCCAGAGTAGCTGTGGGATTCCCATCCCATTTCCTCATGTTGTCTCCAGAATCCTGCAAGAAAAACCACAAATCAGCTTAGGGAGTGTACCTCCTCTCCCCATTGGGGGAACGTCTGCGTTGTGTACCTGGGTTTCTAATCTGTACAGCTGAGATTTGGAGGAGGTCCTCCTTAATCTCCTCCCTGAGTCTGTGATGATTTTCCTCTATTTTATCTTCTAAGTTTTGCAAGCGTGTTTCCACAGCTGCAATTCTAGCATGAGTCGGGCCATGTACTGCATCCGCATATGCACGAAGCTTCTTTGCCATATCGAGTACTGTCTCATACACCTCATCTCTCTTCATTATCGCTAGGGCAGATGCATATTCAGGTGGCCTAAGCCACACGAGTTTTCTCTACATCACTGGGGTACAAGATACTAAATCTGGATTCTTAGTTGTTATATCATCTGAGAAAATGATCTCCACCACTGCCATCTCTCTCAGGATCCCTTTCCCTATGGTCTTCCATCATGTCTGCTGCATATACAGATCATCTGCACATAAGTACCTCTGTGCCACACTATCTAGGACCTGTGCCCAGAGGCTGTGAGGTTAGTCCCCCTCATCATCCCTTGATCCATGATGGGATCATGTGACAGTGATCCCAGATGTCTCACCTCAGTGCCATCCAGGACAGCAGCCTCACCTGCCGCATCCCAAAGCCGGAGCAGCCAACTAATTATGGACTCATCAGGTCGTCTCATATAATTTTTTCCTTAGTGTTATCATGGAATTTCTCTTTCAAATATTTGCCACCTCAGCTGCGTTCTGAATTTGCTCATGTGAGAAGTCCCAAACTATAGGATCAGAAAATTCTTTTAAACTTTGGCCCAGGTCCTGCCATTTCCCACACCATTCAGGACTCCTCTCATTTTCTTTTAAATCAGGAGTCACACCAGCACTTCTAAAAATCTCAGCCCTTATTGTATATAAACTGAAAACCATGTAAAGGAAGCTTACTAAATTAAATATCAGAAAGAGGATCTCTTCAGTATTCAGGGAAAACTGCACATTTCCTAATAAAGATGTAAAAAATTCAGAGGAAAGGAAAACAAAGGCTGAAAAGCCTCCTCCCCTGCTTCTCCTCTAACAAACTGAATGCATAACCAGAACCAGGATTCAGAAGATATCCCTGGAACCAATTCCAGCATCTTCATAAACCTCTTGCCATTGCAACCATGCGCAGCCTGATAAATATTTTGGTCAGTATCCCTCTAGTACAAAAGCTACAGATAAGGGACAGTACTGAAGCTATTTCTGAATAGGAAAATAACCCCAGAGACCAGAGAGGTATTAAGACCTCAAAAAACCCTACTAACCAAACCCACATGCCAGCCTCCATCACATAAGACATTATAAATCTATACCAATGCACAGTTACAAAGTAATCAAGTTTTTCCACTTCCTCCTGCCCACGTTGGGCACCAATAAATATTTGTCCTGGTTTGGGACAAAATTAGGGGAAAAATCTCCCAAAGGAGACCCCCAAGAAACAAACCCCCAGAACTCCTCCCCCCTCCAACTACCGGCGTTGGGAAAACTTCCTCCAAGGGAAAAAGTGGGAAAAACTTGTTTATTTAGCAAACACACACAAAAAAGAAACACTGCCAGAGTTACTCCGGCAAGTTACTAGTCAAAATAAACCTTCCAAGCATGAACAACACATGAGTTGGGGATACAAAGTGTTGTGACATCAACCCAGGACAGTGCTAGAAGCAAAAATGTAGATTTAAAGCTTAAACCAGAGATGTATTTAGGTGAGAAAAGTTTAGCTATAGAGTTTAAGATACAGAAAGAGTAAAAGTAGTTGCAGAGGTGACAAAATGTCACAGACTAGGTCTGTGTGCCAGAACAGGATTGGCTAAGAAAGGTCACACTGCAATTAGACTAAATATCTTAGTTTGGAATTAAACATAAATATCTGTGTTGGCAGTGTTTTATTGGTGAATAAATCCTTAAAAGACCTTGTAGGCAGAAGTTTTGCAACTTCCAGCCATGCTGTTGACACTTGTAACTAAAACTCAGTTTTTTGTAGAAGATAAGAAAAATCAACTGCACTTTGAAAAGCAACTGGAAGTCCTGTCTCCTGGCTGGGACCTCCAAAGACCCCTCCCATTGGCTTGGGGCAGTCTAGAAATGGGACTGGGACCCCCAGAGACCCCTCCTATTGGCCAGGCCAGCCGCAGAGACCCCTTCCTCTGCTTCTTGCAAGGCCTGACGGGGCTCCAGGAGAGCTGCGGAGGCACCAGGAGTGCCCGGAGCTGCTCCCGAAATCCCGGTGTGACCCCGGCCCCTCCCCCACCCCGCCCTCACACCTGCCCGCCCCACCCTACCTTGGGTACAAGCCACACCTCTTTTGGGATCCTCCTCCTCCTGACCAATCAGATCGCTCGGTCACTCTGTGGCCACATCTCCTCTCTGTTTCTTCACAATGTGGAACGCTGGCTGCTCCGCCCCCACGCTTTTTACTCATCGTCTATTGGCTGTTCCTAGAAAGGGCAGGGCTTGCTCCGGGTATATAAAGAGCTGCGGTGGTTCGGGTCCCGAGCAGCAGTGGCGGCAGGAGGAGGAGACCCCGTGAGAGGAGACCCGAGCAGCGCCGGGAGGAGACCCATGGGGTGGGCACAGATCCGCTCTGTGCCGTCTGCCCGGCAACAAAGGGTGCGGAGACCCCACCCATGACTCCGCTCCACGGAGACCACCCCAGCGCACACCGCGGTAAGCACAGTTCACCCGGCCCCCCCCTCCATGGTGGAGAAAGACCGCGGTGACCTGACCCCCCCACACCTCCACACAGGATAACCACGGAAAAACCCCGCTCCCCGGTTGTCTCCTTGGGGAGAGGAAGGTGGACCCAGACAGAGCTTCCCCCCGGGGGTGAAGACGACAATGGACCTGACAGGGCATTCCCCCGGGGCGAGGGCGACGACCAGACCGACAGAGCATCCCCCCTGGGCCGAGGATGACGATGGACTCGACAGAGCATCCCACGGGGGCGAGGAGGACGGACCCCAACAAAGCATCCCCTCAAGGGAGAGGAGGACGAACCCCGACAGAGCATCCCCTGGGGGGCACGGACAACGATGGAGACCCACTGAGCATCTCCCCGGGGTCGAGGAGGACGACGGAACCCGACAGAGCATCCCCCCGAGGGAGAGGAGGACGACGGACACTGACAGAGCATCCCCCCCAGGGGCGACGATGACGATGGACCCTGACAGAGCATCCCCCCAGGGGCGAGGAGGACGACGGACCACGACAGAGCATCACCCCGGAGGCGAGGGCAATGACGGAGACCAACAGAGCATCCCCCCGAGGGAGAGGATGACGATGGACTCGACAGAGCATCCCCCCGGGGGCTCGGGTCGGGAGCAGCAGCGGCGGCGGCGGCGGGAGAAGGAGACCCTGGGAGAGGAGCCCCGAGCAGCGCCGGGAGGAGACCCACGGGGCGGGCACAGATCCGCTCTGCGCCGTCTGCCCGGCAACGAAGGGCGCGGAGACCCCACCCGTGACTCCACTCCACAGAGACCACCCCCCTCCCCCAGCGCACACCGCGATAAGCACAGATCACCCGGCTCCCCCTCCATGGTGGAGAAAGACCGCAGTGACCTGACCCCTCCCCACATCTCCACACAGGATAAGCACGGAGGCACCCCACTCCCCGGTTGTCTCCTTGGGGTGAGGAGGGTGGACCCTGACAGAGTTTCCTCCCGGGGGCGAGGAGGATGGACCCCGACAGAGCATCCCCCTTCTCGAAGGCGACCAAGACAGCACAGCGTGCCAACGGTAACGTGGATGGACAGCACTCCAGCTCCCCCAAATCGCAGGGGGTCGGACACCACCCCGGATCAACACAGGTAAGGACAGACAAGCCCCGGGACAGCGAGGGACCGCGCAAGTATAACAGTACCATGCCCGAATTTTTGAGGTACCATTCCTGGATTTTTTGGGGGACCATTCTCAGCTTTTTTGGGGGGAAAATTTCTGGGTTTTTGGGAGAAATGTTTGTGAATTTTTGAAGGAACATTATGGAATTTTCGTGGGACCATTCCTGGATTTTTTGGGGACCATTTCTGGGTTTTTGGGGACCATTCCTGGGGTTTGTCAGGGAACGTTTCTGAATTTTGGGGAGCATTTCTGAATTTTTGTGGTACCATTCCCAGATGTTTTGGGGACCATTCCCAGGTGTTTTGGGGTACCATTCCCAGGTGTTTTGGGGATCATAACCAGGTGTTTTGGGTTACCATTCCCGGTTTCTTGGGCTGTCCCTTGTTGGTGAAGAAATAGCAAAGACTTATGAATGCCTAGCAAGCAGTTCTGAAACAATAGATGAAATAGAGATGTTAGCAGTATTTGACATAGATGCTGAAAATAGTTATTTTAAGGTTTGAGACCTCTTCCTTTGTTTAGATAAAATCAAATACAATACATGGCAAAGAAGTAGCAGATATCCTGTCCCAAGCCTGGCAGGAAAGATCTCAAGATAAAGGTAAAGCCATAAAACATGGTAATTTAGTTGTTCCTATAGGTTGCATGCAAATATTAGGAAATTAGTATATTGTAATAGATTGGTTATTGGAATTTAGAATATTCATTATGGAATAATACTTATTGTACTGCAAATGGAAAATCCTTCTACTTCTCTCTTCTCCCTATTTCTCTTATCTTCTGTTTCTGCTTCTGTCTTCTCTCCTGTTCCTGCTTCTCCCCTTCCCTCCCCGTTCCTCCTCTCCACTCTTATTACCTCTAATCTCTAACTTTTCTCTAAACTCTCTCTTATATCCACGCCCTATAATAAAATACAACCCTGAAGAACAGCAAATAAAAAGCTCCTGAGTCTGTCCCGTGACTGTCCAGAAACCCCCCGGTCCCACAGCCTGTCTGTCATTAAAGTGTGTCAGAAGGTGTTTTGCAGTTAGGGAGTGCATTAAAAATGCCACTTCGGTCAGTGCTGAGCTTCAGTGACAAAAATGCCTACAAGCTGCTGTTGCTTTGAACGTGCAGAACCAAAGTCCTGCCAAAACACAGCAGTGGTGATTTGCTGATGCTGTGTCTGGCTCTGTTGCCGTGGAAGGGTTATGGATCAGCAAAAAAACAGGAACAAGACACTTTCTTGCTTGGTGCAGAAAAGAGCAAGAAAGAGCAATTTATTGAAAGAAACCATTGCCTTAAATAAGGCAGTTCGTGGAAAACAAAATACAAACAGATCATTGGTCAGAGAAGGAGACACCTCTGCTCCCTGAATTTCTCATGGACCTTGCAGGTGTTTATCCCTGTTATGATTCTTTCTTTTGTGTTTACAGTAAAGAAGGAGTCTCTGGCCTGGGAAAAGTCCTGGCTAGAGGCTGAGAAAGTTTCATGGCCTGAGAAAAATACTTAGAACTTGAGAAAAAGGCCTAGCTAAAATGTGCCTAGGCCTCCAGCAGTGTCCACAACCGGGACTGGCACCGGCTGTGGGGATTGGTTGTGGCTTTAGATCTTCCCAGAGCAGAGCAGCTGCTGGCTGCTGTAAAGTTGTTTCTTGTCAAGGCACGTCAGGCTCCAAAGGCAAAGAGCCCAAGGCTCTCCAGTCCCTGTTCAATCTCTCTGCCATAAAGTCCCGATGGAAGCAGGAGCAGCTCTCTGCTGCAAGAGGTCGAAGCTGCGGCTGGTGCAGAGTCTCCAGAGGCAGATGCTCCCTGGCCTTTCTTCTTCTGTTCTTTTCTCCTTCATCTTCCTCTTCTCCTTCTCTCCCGTGGTGATGGTGATGGTGGGGGAAAGAGTGAGGGACGAGGGAGGAGTGAGAGAGAGCTCTGGCTCCAATACACGGATTTTTCTGGACAAATTACCCAATGAGCCAAAATCATGAACCTGACGAATTTCTCCTAAACCTATTAGAATTCCGTAATACTAAACTCTACATATAACTTGTGCATATGGCCTATCTGGTCTATGTGAAGAATATATAAAATATTTATATTGTAATTTTATTTTGTCTGGAACTAAGTTTATAAGGTCTCAATCAGCCACTATTTTATAGAAGATTCCACAGCTTTTACATTTGATAGTATTTGAAACATATTTCTACGTGCTTCACACTAAGATTTAAACTTCTACTTCACATCTATACTACTTAATATTTCTAATTCCTTATACTAAAACTTAGACATCTATTTAATGTCTGTGTGGTTTCTTGTACTTCCCAAAATATTTTAAATTTAATTCTTGCATACTGTTCTCTCTCGGAGGGAGTCAGAGAGGCTTCTCTGTTCTACTCTCCAACAACCAGAAATAGGGACAGGGGCAGAGAGTGGGGACTGGGAAAGGGACATTGGAATGCGAATGAAAACATGAACAGGGAATGGGAATATGGGAACAGAACAGGAAATATCGAAATAGAAATTGGGAAGAAAATATGGGATGGAGATTTAGAATATAGGAGAGGGAACAGACATGGGGATAGGGCAACAGGATTGGGAATGGGAATATGGGAAGGGGACTGGAAATATAGAAATGGAAATATGGGAATGGGACTGGGATCAGGAATACAAGAAGGGGAACAGGACAGGGAATATGGGACTGGGAATATGTGAACAGTAACCAGGCAGAGAATACAGGACAGGGAATGACACTCTGAATGGGATCTGAACTGGGACAGGGGCAGGAGTGGTGTGAGACAGGAATGGGCTGGGGGCAAGGGCAGTGACAGTGGGGAGAGGAGGATCCTGGACAGGGGACAGCAGGAGCTGGGTCAGGGGGAAACGGGGAGGGTGTCAGGGCAGGGGGTCCTTGATCAGCTGCCCCAGAACCTCCGTCAGCATCTCCCAGTGCAGCCAGAGCCGCTGGGCCTGGGGTGCCCAAAGCCCTGAGCAACCCCCAAGGAAACCTGAAGTCCCTGGAACACAGGGTCCCCCACATCCTCTGGAAGATCCCCCTGTGTCTGCAGGCATGTCTTAGTTCAATGTCTTCATTTTTATCCCAGTACTGGGTGTCTGGGAAAGACAAAGAGAAATGCAAAGAAAATCCAGGTCACAGGGAGCCAGCACGAAGCTTTTCCTGCACTCAGGGCACTCACAGGGCTTCTCTCAGTGGAGACTCCGTTGGTGTTGGTCAAGGTAAATCTCCTGGGGAAGCTCTTCCCACACTCAGGACACTCATAGGGTCTCTCACCGGTGTGGATGCGCTGGTGGGTGACGAGGTTGGAGTTTTTCTTGAATCCCTTCCCACAGTCGCGGCAGCAGAAGGGCCTCTCATCCCAGTGAGTGCGATAGTGCTTCAGAAGGCTGGACCTGCTCTCAAACCTCTTCCTGCATTTATCACACTCATAGGGTCTCTCCCCTGTGTGGATGAGTCGGTGGGTGAGTAGGTTGGAGTTTTGATTGAAGCTCTTCCCACAGTCGGGGCAGCAGAAGGGCCTCTGCCCTGTGTGAATGTGATAGTGCCGGAGGAGACTGGAGCGGGTTTGAAACCTCTTCCTGCATTTATCACACTCATAGGGCCTCTCCCCAGTGTGGCTCCTCTTGTGCACAGTCAGGATTCAGCTGCGGCTGAATCTCTGCCCACACTCCCCACACTCGTAGGGCCGTTCCCCATGTGGATTCTCCGGTGTCTGATCATGTTCGATCTCCCCTGAAGCCCTTCCCACATTCCAGCACTTGTGGGGCTTCTCCCCATGGTGAAGCTGCTCACGCAGCCCCAGCTCCGAGCTCCGGCCACCTCCCCCGGCCCGGGCTGGCTCTTTCCTGCTGGGATCCCCGGGCTGTGCGTTTGCAGCCCCTCCTGCTGCGGGATCTGCGGGGCTTTTCCTCCCCGTTGCATTCCTGCGCCGTGGAGCCGCTGCAAACGGCCTCTTGCCCGAGGCTGTGCCGCGGGGATTTGTCCTCCCTGCTGTCCGTGCTCAGCTCCTTGTCTGGGGGAGGAAGGACAAGGACAGGATGGGATTTGCCTCCGTGCCAGAGGCAAGGGCAAGGAGATCCCCCCAGGGCTGTGCTGCAGCCGGGGCCGTGCTGGGCTGGGAGATGGAGCAGGACACAGGGGGAAAGGGGCACTGACTTCCTCCTCACCTGCCTGCGGCTCCCGGACCATCGACCTCGTCCTCATGGCCTCCTCCTCCTCAATGCAGCCAAGGTTTGGGAAATCCTGGTTTGGGGATGAAAACAAGGGCTGAGCGCGTTGGGTTTGATGGTGGCGCTGCCCAAGGGCAGCTGGAGCAGTCAGCGCCCCTTTCAGCCTCGGGGGCCCGGAGCCCGCTCAGCACCAACCTCCCGCACCCCTCCAGGCTGCCGGGGGTCCCCCGGCTCCGGGATCGCCCCTCTGCGCTCTCCCCGCTCCGGGGCTCGGCTTTTGGCTCCTGCAAGATCCAAACATCCCCTGAACCGCAAAGTAAAACCCTCCCGGAGCCCCCCATGATGGATTTGGGGCGAGCTCCCCCTCCCCGCTCACCTGCGGGTTCTTGGGGGGGCGATTCTGCCGCTCCCGGGGGACGCTGCGGTCTGTGCGGGCATGCGGGAGAAGCGCGTGGTTGCAAAATCGCTCCTCCTCTTCCTGCCGCTCCTCCTGTGTCCCTCCTCTTCCTCCCGCTGCTTCTCTTCCGTCTCTTCCCGCTCCTCCTCTTCCTCCCGCTCCTCCTCTTCTCCCAGCGCAGCCAGAGCCGCTGGAACTGGGGTGCCCAACGCCCTGAGAAACCCCCAGGTCCCTCCCAGGACCCCTCAAATCCCTGGAACCGAGCGTCCCCCGCATCCCCTGGAAGATCCCCCCGTGTCCCCAAGCAGGTCGTTATTTAACATCTCTATTTTTACCCTGGTTTTGGGTGTTTGGGAAGGACAAAGAGAAATGCAGAGAAAATCCAGGCCACGGGGAGGGTGTGCAGCCCCCAGCCAGGTGTCTTCCCAACACGGATCAGCAGCACCAGGGCTCAGGGGGGCTCTGCCCACCGGGGGTCCCTGGGGATCATCCAGCGCGGATCCTGCCATGGGGATGGAGCTGCAGCAGGGCACTGTCTTGGTTTGACAGACAGGTGTCTGCTGAGGAGCTCTGGAGCTTCTCTTGAAACGGAAAATGTAAACTCCCTCCCTCTAAATTAATATGACTTGGAAATTGAGGAGCTGCCTGGCAAAGATATGGGATTTAGAATAGCAGTTTTTCACTGGGAAAATGAAAATAAAAGTATAGTAATATAAAGACCAAGACACTGGCAAGGTCAGAATGCAGCCTGTAACCCTGTTGCTCAGGGTGTTGGTTACAGTCTGAATAATGGTACCTATAGTTTTCTTGGAGTGACAGATGTGGTTTTGTTGAAGCAATGATTTTGGAGAAGGGTGTAGTTACTTTTTTAACATCTAGTGGTGATGAAGATAGGCCTGGTCTTCTTCTGGGAATTTAGTGGGAAAGGCTGCTCTGATGTTTCAAATTTCAGATTTTATTTAGGTAGGAAATACTTGGCTTTTCTCCTTGGGTGGGGCATCTCCCATAAGGTATAACTCCTTGTGGGGAGGAGTTGTGAGGGATGGGTCATGGAAGAGATAAGGAGCCCTGCTCCACCTGGTTTCAGCAGATGCTGATAGAATGTATACTTCTGCTTGCATCTTGCATTGCAACTTAAGACATGATCTACTCCTTATTCTATTACCATCTGCATCCTACCTTAATTAATACCTTCTTTCAACTCTGCTATATATTTTTATCCACAGTGAAACTTTACACACAGTTCTCACTTAAGATTAGGTTTTTCTGTGGTACTCAATGGGTTTCTTTATCTTTCTGCATTACCTACTAAGTGTAACTAGGTTTTTGAGCAAAAACAATTGTACGGATTGGTTTGCCTTTGCTTGAGGTGGGCCTAATCTAAACAGTCTTAAAATACCTTTTATGTGTACTACAGGGACTTTATCCCCATGCACTGTGTGCAAGGCTTCAGACTGGGCAGGACTTGCTTGAGTGATGGACTCTCAGGTGTTGACTATTTAGGTGGCTTTTGTTAAGTTCATTTCTCAATTTTTGGATGTTTCCCTGCCAAGTGCCTTTAGGGTAATTTTAAGTAGTCTGTTGTACAGTTCAACTTTCCTGGCAGCTGGTGTGTGATAAGGGATATGATCTATTTATTCAATATCCTGGTTTTTGGCTGAGGTGTTTCTAAGGCTGTTCTTGAAATGGGTCCTGTTGTCTGACGATTCTCTCAGGGGTGCTGTGTCTTTATAGGACTTGCTTTTTTGGGCTTCAGACGGTGTTTTGAGTAGTAGTGTGAGGTACAGGGTGGGTTTCTAATGATCTAGTGGTGGCTTCTACAATTGTGATCACGTAGCACTTGCCTTGGGGGGTTTGAGGCAGTGTGATGTAGTTCATTTGCTGGGCTTCTTTATACTTATATTTGGAATACTGCCCCCCATATTAGAGAGGCCTTATGGCTTGGCTTGCTTGATTTTAGCACATGTCTTACAGTTATGGATAATTGAGAAATGCATATTTATAGTTAAATCTGTTTTTCAGTTTTGTGCCTACTTATAGATGGCATTTTTGCCTTGATGGCTTGAGGCAGTGTGGGCCTATTGAGCTTGGAACAACTCTCCCTTATGCTGCTAATTTCACTTTTATTGTGACATCTCTATTTTTGCAGCTTGATCTACTTGCTCCTTGTTTTAGTGTTCTTTATTAGCCTGACTTTTGGGGACGTGGCCGTCTACATGATGGAATTTACAGAGAGTTTGTCTGAGTGGCAATGTTTTTCCACTCATCAGCAGCCTCAATTGGTTTTCCTTTATGTTGCTAGCTGGCCTTTTTTTACCTTTCTAGCTAACTCCACAGAGCATTGGTTACTATTTATGATTCAGTATAAAGGTAGAGCTTTGGCCAGTTCTCTCTTTCAGCAGTGTCCAGGGCCAGCTGAATGGCTTTGAGTTCAGCAAGTGCACTTGATTCACCTTCTCCTTCAGTAGCTTGTGTGACTCGTCGTGTGGGGCTCCCTGCGGCCACTTTCCACTTCTGGTTCATCTCAACCATGAGACAGAAACTGTCAGTGACAAGAGCACAGCGTGTTTCTTGTGCTGGTAGTTGGTTGTATGGTGGAGCTTTTTAGCCTGGGTTACTTGTTTCTGCTCCTTTTTGTTAGTGAGACTAAAGTTTTTATCTTGTTGCAGGTTTTAACTGTTTTTAAAATTTCAGGGTGATTTGTGTTTCTAATCCGGCCGTGCTGTGTGATGAGAGCAATCCATGGGCTCCATGTGGTGTGGGTGGCGTGGTGGGTAGAGGAGCCTTTTCTTTAAACATCCACCCCAGCACCGGGAGTCAGGGTGCCAGGAGGAGTTGTGCTTTTGTGATAATTTCTTTTGAGGTGGCTTGAACTTTCTTATCATAGGTGGATAAGATTTTTTGGGCTTTTTCTTTCTTTTTTTCGGTGAGTGTAGTTTGCTTCAGACTTTCTGTAACTTTGACTCTAGAATTCTAGTGCTCGGCCTCGAGTCTCCCCAGGCACCTTCTGCTAAAGGCTCCAGGACAAGCCATTGTTCTTGGCTGCAGAGTAAAGCACATTCCTCACCTCTGGTCCCGTCCTGACTGGGCCAAGGGCACTGCATGAGCGATTTTCTGCTTGGTCTGGGTGAAGGTTTGTTGCTGTTCAGGGCCACAGCTGGAATTGTTCTTCTTAGGGTGACCAGGTAGAGAGGGCTCACAATGTGGCTGCACTCAGGAATGCATTCTCTAAAAATCTGTGGCCCATAGGAAAGCTTGTGTTTCCTTCTTGCTGGTTGGTGGAGACACTGTGATGATCTCATTGATCATTTCAGTGGGGATCTGGCTCTGTCCATCTTGCACTCTACTCCAGGAACTGGATCTCTCAGGCAGGTCCCTTGACTTTGCTCTTCTCGATGGCAAAACCTCCTTCCAGCAGAATCTGGATGATCCTCTCTCCTTTCTCAAATACTTTTATTGCCGTGTTCCTCCACACAATGATGTTATTGATGTATTGCAGATGTTTTGGAGCTTTACCCTTTTCCAGTGCAGCCTGGATCAGCCCGTGGCAGATGGTGGGGCTGTGTTTCCACCCCTGGGGCAGTCGGTTCCAGGTGTACTGCACGTCCCTCCAGGTGAAAGCAAACTGAGGCCTGCACTCTGCTGCCAAAGGAATGGAGAAAAATGCATTGGCAATGTCAATGGTGCCACTTTGCTGCCTTGGGCTCCAGCTCCTCCTGGAGATCCAGCGTGTCCGGCACGGCAGCGCTCAGCACTGGAGAATCAACGACTGGGAGAGAGAGGGGGTCTACTGACTGCTGATCAGAATCCAAATTTACTCTCAGCTACATGTGCTTATATACCATTTTTAGGAAAGCTTGTAATTTCTTACCACATTGGTTGGGTTAAACATCACACAAACAAGCTTACACATTTTGCAACATTTCTATTTGATTCATTCTTCTTTCCTGTCACCAGTCTTGATCCAATCTTTATGGAGTCTTCAAAGCTCTGTTTGCTCTTGCCAAGGCATCTTGGTTATCAAGCTGCTTATGCTGATTAAATCCACAGTACTCTGTCTTAGCTCCCACAGTGGAGTCACTTCATTCAAGGCACAATAGCCTACAGTCAATTTCTATTGTCTGTCAGACTTGCCCACAGGCAAACTGGGGCTGTTGAAGGGTGAGTGGGTTTTACTGAGCACCCTTTGACTTTCTAGCCAGAATTTTATGGATGGGGATAATGGCATCCTGATTCATCTGATACTGCTGGCTGTGTGCTGTTGAGGTGTGTCACGATCCGCCCAACCCGAGCGGGAGTCGTGACAGGTTCTTTTATGGATCTCACAGTGCAAAAGACACAGCAGGGGACAAAACCAGTTTACTTTTGCAGAAATGTACTTTGTTTAGTGCCAATCAAAATGCGATAGTGGGACAGAGAGAGAGAGGGAAAGGGGGGTCGGGATTATAGCTACCAAGACGGGCAGACGAATCCTCGTGGAGCAGCCAATAGATGTCTGTTGCCATCTGGGGAGATCCTGGGGGTCTCCTCTGAGAAAGTCACTTTTATAGTCCTTTCCCAAAATGAGTGGCTTCTGGCCAAAAGGAGGGAATATTTATGGACTATTTTATGTGGAGATCGTTACCCTGAGGAACAGGTGGAAACAGGACGTTTCAAGGCACACCAAACCATCTTTGTTGTTATGAACACACGCAGGGTAGCTCATACCAGACCAGTCCATTGTTAAACCAGTCCTGGTAGGCATCACCTGCGGAACAGTCACTTGGCGTTCCTCCCATCCCTGGCCAGCGCAGGCCTCAGGCGAGGGTCGTTGGGCAGAAACAGACGAGAGGCTCAGACGGACTCTCACAGCTGGGCAGGTACTCCAAGTAACCCAAAAAAGCCTGAAAACCTCCTCAACATTTCAATTAAACGGACAAAGATGGAATAAATTTGAATAAGTATGAAATATTTAGGGCTATATTTTATTTACATTTAAACAATGGAGGGTTGAAAAGGTGCATTGTGTGTTAAGACCTGTCAAAACCAAGGAACCCTCGAAAAAATCCCCCAAATCCTTTTAAGAATCCCTTGAAAACAAGTAAAATTGAGTAGAAGCATAATAAAGATGAATAAATACAAACAAGTTAAAATTAAGGTATAATTTTGAAATTGAGAGGTATAAAATGGGGCTTGGGGTGTTAAAATGCCTCAAGAAAGCACCAAAATCCCCAAGCACCAAATTCCCCTCACACCTGGGCTGGCTGTCCCACAGTTCAAGTAAAGAGTCCTCCAGTAGCTCAGGGGAGCAGCAGCCCTCTTGCTGAGGCACAGAAATGGGTCAGTGCCACAAATGTGTGCTTTGGAAATCAGAGTAGGGTTCCTCCATGCTGTCAGAACTCTAATAGAGCTGTGGTGGCTGAGGGATGTACATGGGAAGGGTTTTTCTGCCATGAACTGGACTTGTTGACCATCTGAGCTCTGTTCAGGGGCAGTCTGGGAGCCTGTTCCTTTCCCTTCCCCAAGGGCAGAGTGTTGGTGAGGGCTGGAGTTGGAGGCTGTGTGTGCCCGACAGCCGGTACCGTGGGGCTGCGGATGCTGCTGCCAGCGTGGGCTTGTCTGAGCTGGGCCTTGTGCCTCTTCCAGGTGTCCCTGCTGCAGTCACAGCTGGCCCGGGACTGGCAATACCAGCAGAACTACACTGAGAGCTGCTCAAAAACCAGGCAAGAGCTGTCAGACCTTCACCAGGAGCTCTCCTGCTCCTTTGCAGCTCTGCTCAAGGAGCCCAGGGCTGCTCTTGTGGAACAGAGACTTGAAGCTGCATTGATCTCTGAACTGATGTCACTTGGCAGTGACAGCCTTGGGCCATCAGTCTCTGCAGAGACAGGCCCTGGAGAAGGCAGGTGCAGCTCTTCTCTTCCACGGAGGATTTGTGCCCTGCCAGTTCCTGTCAACTGGGACACAGAAGTCCTCCATAGGACACAGAAGAGTGCTATTGAAGATCAGGGCAAAAAATACTTACTAAAGCTTTTCCAAGCATACCCATATGGTTCTTGAAGGTCTGTTCCTAGCGAGGAAACTTTGATGTAATCAACAAGAATTTTCTTCTGCCTAGAAGATCTAGATATATTGCCAAACACAGTGCAGAGAAAAAATTGCACTTGTGACGGTGTCATTTTTGATCTATTTTATAAGCCTTAAACACTGCAGCTCTTGGCATTTCTCTGCAGGAATTTCAAAAGCCCCTGAAACACCATTTTTCCTCCTCATGTGACTGTTCTAAACACAAGGCTTTCTTTTCCATGAATATTTGTAAGCACCAAGAATCTTTATGGGCTTTTTCTTACATCTCCCCCGTGTCAGGGAAGACAGAAGAATTCCTGTGACTCAGGAACTAAGCGCATCCCTAAAGAGGATGTGGTTCTTGAGAATGCTGAGCCTTAAAATTGATGCTGTCTGGACCAGCAACTTGTAACTCATGTTCTGAGCCAGGGCCCTGCCCGGCACGACTGTGGGGACACGGGGGAGGCAGGGCAGGTGCCAGAGCCAGCAGGGAGCTGGGGCTGGGGAGAGCCGGGGAGGGCCATTCCACCAGTCCCTGGAATGATGGGCTCCGGATCCTGGCAACCGTCAACAGGCCATGGAATGTTGGGGGTTGGACCCTGGCAACTGTCAACAGGCCATGGAATGTTTGGAATGTTGGGGGTTGGACCCTGGCAACAATCGACAGCTCCTGGCTCATTGGGGTTTGGACCCTGGAGCTGTCAACAGCTCATGAGCGTTGGGGCTCAGACCTTGCCAAGGCCAACGGCACCTTCTTGAGTGCTATTGACCTTGAAAAGAACAACAACATCTGGCAATTGGGGCCAAACCCTGCAAAGGCCAAGGGCCTTTGGGCACTGGGGTTTAGACCCTGCAAAAGTCAACGACCTGTGGACACTGGGATTTGGTGACTGTTGGTGCCAAAGGAGCAGATGGACAGCCGGCGGGTGAGTGAAAAAGCCACTGCTCTCCTTGTGCCAGACCCAGCAGGGACCTGGCTGGGCTGGGCGTGTGCCTCAGGGGAACTGGTTCCCTTTGGGAATAGCAAGGGATTAACAGTTGGCTGTTCAGAGCTTTGGTGCTTGCTGTGGGGACAGGCCTGGGAGGGAATGGGGGCTCCTGGCCACATCTCCCGCTCCATCCTTGTTCCACTGGAGTCCGTAGGCACAAACAAGGGAGCAGCTTTTCATTGCCTTCCCTTCAGCCCAATTTACAGCACAGCCTCAGTTCTTCCCAGAGGCAAGAATGGGTTTCTCCCTGACATCTCCAAGATGATCCGCAGAGGCCCAGAGGAGGCCATGGGATTAATAGGAAGATGCTCCAAGGGCTGGAGCACCTGTGCCAAGGGAAAAGGATGCAAGAGTTGCTGTTGTCCAGCCTGGAAAAGGTTCCAGGGTGACCTTAGAACCTTTTTCCAATGCCTGAGGGGGCTGCAAGAGAGTTGGAGAGGGACTTAAGCCAGGGGCCTGTAGAGACAGAACAAGGGACAGTGACTTCCTACTGAGACATGGAAGAGATAGATGGGATATTGGGAGAGAATTCTGCCCTGTGAGGGTGCTGAGGCCCTGGCACAGGTTGTCATGAGAAGCTGTGGCTGCCTCTGGATCCCTGGAGTGTTCAAGGCAATATGGATTGGTTCTGGGCAGCT
>NW_027635942.1:0-63280 GCF_903797595.1 Erithacus rubecula | reverse complement strand
ACTTTGCCCTCCTCTATGCAGAAAAGATTCAATATAGCCTGGGGATTCATATCCAAGGACAGAAATAGACTGAGAAAATCTTTCTTAATCATTTTCCAAAATAAATTTAGACTGTGAAAGACTGGGAAGAATATTAATCTGTTTGATTCATACACACTCTTTTTTAAGAGAAATTAATTATGCAGCAGAAGCATTTAGCATAAAAATACAAGCTTTGAAATGTGAGTGTAAAGTGTAGTACAGGGAAATAAAACTGATAGAAGGAGACTGAAGGAGGCTAATGAGAAAAATGTGTGGAAGAGCAAAACCATTTGACAACACAAAACATTATGGACCATGTATTGTTTCTATCACCAAGAATTCCCCAAATAAAAGGCGTGGAGAAAACCATCATTCAGAAGTGGGAAAACAGAGGGACTGTAAAAGTGAAATGGAGTTCTGACAAATGATACTGTATAGAATATGGATTCACAGACCAACAAAACAAAACACCCCAGCAGCAGCAAACTAGAATACTGTATATTCCAGCTGAACCACAGGTGTTTCTGCATATTCATCTTGCAAACTGGCACACTTACTTGCCAAGGCTGCTGAACTACTTCTTTTACATCTCAAACCATAAAACCCCCCAGTCCTTTCACAGGAATCACTTAATCAAATGAAGACAGACCAAAAAACATTATTTTCATGGTTCACAATACTATCAAGTTACATGCCTAAGAGCCACCATTTTAAATCATAAATAATGAGCTAGCAAGTGTATAAAACTAGTACTTGAAGAAATGATAAAAAGACAGGAAACTAATAAAAATGCAGATAGTCCAGAACATACCTAATTGCCCCAATTTTAGAATAGAATAAGCTTGTATTATTAAAGCAAAAATGATTTCTATCAAAAACTATGTTTCCCAGAATTGAATACCACTTGTGGTGGCTGCTTGTGATCTCTGTATATGTTTAAGGAGTTCAGTTGGCATTAGCCTGTTATTCTAAATACAAGCAGGGAAGAACTACAGTTCCTAATGATATGCAGTTCTGTAATTTAATTAGAAAGCTTTCGTCTTTCAATATTTTAAATAAAAGCTAGGAAAAAAACTCTATTTTGACACCAGCTCTCCTTAGTAGCAGCATTTCTCAGCACACAATCTGGAAAGGTCAACCTGCCAGACAACAATACAGAAAGTAAAAATTAAAGTGAGGGCAAAGAAAATCATCGTCAGATGAAACTGCTCTTCTGCAAAAAGAAAGTGATATTAAGATTCAGCCTGTGAACACATTCCTCAGTTATGAGAGAAAACGTAATTCTTGAAATTCTGTTCACGACATTAGGGACAGAAAATCAACTACAAATTAGATGTTAGCTTGGTTAGTACTCAGATACCGTAATTATTACCACAATATTAGGATAACAATCAAATAAAAACATTCCAGAAAAACATTTTAACCCATTTACTAGTGTCAGCCATGCTATGCTTTGATTTTATCAATGTATCCTTCTGCAAAAAGGTTAAATTATGTTTTCAACATCATGTAAAATCAGCTCTGACTCACAGCTCACCACAGATTCCAAACAGGAGGCAAAGACCCAGTTTTCCTTTCAGAATTTCTCACATATCTATGACCTTTCTGTGGGCAGCTTCAGAAAATGGGGGGAAAGCCATTCCAAAGAACAGTACCAAAGAAATCACACAGCACTAGGGACATTTTCCTGGCATGAGATTCTTAATAGATTACGAGAAATAACACAGAAGCAATTTCTGTCCACAGAACAGATTTAAAAGGATTTTGTTTCAAGAACAATAAGAGGATGCTTAAAATTTCTTGTGCCGAAAGCTACATTAGGTTCTCAACGTTGAGTAATTGATATCCCTACAATCTAAACTGTGGAATTACTATTTCCCCAAAGAGAATATTTTTGGGATTTGCAACTCATCTCAAAATCTCAGTGAAATGAAATCAGCAGAATTTCCCTAATTCTATGGAACACAATTCCATTGTGTTCTATGACCCTTCAAATACTCAAGGAAACAGACTTGTTTACACTAGAACAGCTGTGACTGAAAATCTGGGGTGAAACCTCTAAGAAATGGCAATATACATGAATGTTCCTTTCCACAGCAGCCACAAGCAAACAAGGAGTGGCACTCGTTGGCACAGCCTCTTGTCCACATACAGGAGAGTGGCCAAGGCAGTGCCAGCCGTCTCAGAGAGATGGGCAAGGACAAGAAAGGGCTTGAAGCTGTGCCAAGAGAGGTGTACACTGGACATTAGGAAGAACTGCTGCCCAGAAAGGGGCATGAGATATGGGAATGGTGTGCCCCAGGGGGCACTGGTGCAGTCACCGTTGCAGTAGGTGTTCAAGGTAAGCCTGGCCATAGCACTCCAGGCTCAGATCTGCTTGCCCTGGTAACCATGGATCACAGGCTGGAGTTGATCTCCCAGAACTCTTCCAAGCCAGTGCTTGGATTCTGTGACATCACAGCCTCTGGGGCAGCATGGTGCCTGGCAACTGTCCCCAGCCACCACTGTGCCCCACAGCCTGGGCTGACCTCGGCGAGGACAGACGTCCAGAGCGTGTGTGCTGGTGGCAGCTTCCCCAGAGCACCATGGCCGACCCGGTCCCCTGGATCCTGCACTTTTACCTGCTGCTGCTCCTGGGCCATCGTCCCGACCCATCCAGCCATCCTGGGCCGGGCACGGGCCTGTATCTCGAGGAGCTGGAGCTGCAGGACAGGGACCCTGAGTCAACCACCCCATGCGTGGATATATCGTGGCTGTCCTGGACGTGCCTGTTGGTGCAGCTGCTGGCCACAGGCACTGTCCTGGGATGGCGCCGCTACCGAGGGCGCTGGGGAGGCTGGAGAAGGGTGAGGGATGGGGGTCAGGCAGGAAGGATGGGCTTGGACCTCTTGGGCAGCCCTTTGGCCAAGGCCCCATGGCAGAGTGGAGCTGAGCCTCTGGCTGGGAATCAGGCCAGGGCTGAGCTCAGGGACAGCCCCAGGCAGAGGCAGCCAGAGCTCTGCTTGCTGCAGCCTGGCCAGGCCTGGCTCTCTTGCTCAGAGCCCAAAGGCAGCCCAGAGAGGGGCCCTGCTCTGCCCCTCTGCCCCTTCCATCGGGATCCCTGTGCTTTGCCTTGCAGAATCGGCGCCAGAGGCCCCGCAGCTGCTGCCCAGGACAAGGTTGTTCCTCAGAGCTGATCCAGCTGCTGAGGAACAACCATACCCTGCTGCAGCAGTTCCTGGAACGCTGCTCCCAGCAGAGGGCCCAGAACAGCAGAGCAGCACAGGGGGCCAGCCGGAGGAGGAGCAGGAGGAGGAGATCCTAAATCTTGTCCCAGCACTAACCTCCAGCTCCATCACCGCATGCAGACAACTGCAGGGAATGTGTGACCTTTGCCAGCCCAGGCACGGTGACATTCCCCATCTTAGGCCTAAGAGACACCCCATCCTTAGCTGTAGCAACCCCCACCACCTTTTCCACAAGAAGCTGACCTTCCCCTTAGTGTTCTGGTTCTAAGTGTTTAAGTAATTTAGGCATAAGGTTTTACCCCATAGTCTTCTAGTCCCCCTGTATTGTAGACTTTTAGAGCAGTAAAGTGAATAAAGTTCATGTTCTCTACAAATCCTGTGTTGTTTGCTTGATATTCCATCCAGAGGGATGGGTTTGAGCAGGAGCTCCAGACTGCCTGCAATGGAGAGCCTGAGTGCAGCAGCAGCATTTGCAGGAGTGCAAATGGAGGGCAGCTGGAAAGAAGATGGTGGGCAGTATTCTCCTGCCTCCATCTTCCCAGGAAGAGTCAAGTCAATCCCTGTCTGCGCTCTGCTGGGAAGGGTCCCTAAAGGCTCCAGAAGATGTCTGGGTGGCTCCAAAAGGGGCTTGCAGGACCCTGGGGCACCAGGGAAGGAACAGCATCATCCCAGGAATGCTGTGAGAGATTCCCCAGAGCGGCCCAACCTGGGGCCCGGGCAAGGGATGGATTCAGGCAGGCAAATACATCCAGGGGCTGCCTGGGCTATGGCAGTGAGGCCCAGCCCTGTTTCATATCTTTCTGCTCTTCATTTGTATTTAGTCCTTTGTATTTATCCTCATGACCCTCACAATGGGATTAGATTTCTCTTTCTTTCAAGACAAAACCTTAGTTATTTTATTTCCAGTAAACAACCATGTGTATTACCAGCTTAAATGACTTCTTTCTGACTTACTCTGAATCTTGCTCCTTTACAGCAAGATGCATCAAGAACCTCTGTTAAAATACAGATGCCTCCCTGGAAAGAGGACAATCTTGCTATTTTCTGAAGAATCTTAACTTTGATGATGTACCAAACTTTACAAATCCAAGAGGAAAAAAGCCTACAGATCAGTTTTACAATTTCAAGAGCTGATTCATCAACTCTTGCACACCAGTTTCCTTATTGGCAACGTTCAGCAGTGATACCAAACAAGCAGAGAAAACAAATGGGAGAAGAAATGCAGACAGCCATACAACCAACTGCCAGCACAAGAAACACGCTGTGCTCTTGTTACTGACAGTTTCTGTCTCATGGTTGAGATGAACCAGAAGTGGAAAGTGGCCGCAGGGAGCCCCACACGACGAGTCACACAAGCTACTGAAGGAGAAGGTGAATCAAGTGCACTTGATGAACTCAAAGCCATTCATCTGGCCCTGGACACTGCTGAAAGAGAGAACTGGCCAAAGCTCTACCTTTATACTGAATCATAAATAGTAACCAATCCTCTGTGCAGTTAGATAGAAAGGTAAAAAAAGGCCAGTTAGCAACATAAAGGAAAACAAATTGAGGCTGCTGATGAGTGGAAAAACATTGCCACTCAGACAAACTCTCTGTAAATGTCCATCATGTAGACGACCATGACCCCAAAAGTCAGACTAATAAAGAACACTAAAACAAGGAGCAAGTAGATCGAGCTGCACAAATAGAGATGTCACAAATAAATTTAAATTAGCAACATAAGGAAGAGTTGTTCCTAGCTCAATAAGCTCATACTGCCTCAAGCCATCAAGGCAAAAATGCCACCTATAAGTAGGCACAAAACTGAAAAGCAGATTTAACTATATATATGAATTCTCAAGTTATCCATAACTGTAAGACATGTGCTAAAATCAAGCAAGCCAAGCTCACAAGGCCTCTCTAATATGGGGGGCAGTATTCCAAATATAAGTATAAAGAAGCCCAGCAAATGAACTACATCACACTGCCTCAAACCCCCCAAGGCAAGTGCTACGTGATCACAATTGTAGAAGCCACCACTAGATCATTAGAAACCCACCCTGTACCTCACACTACTACTCAAAACACCGTCTGAAGCACAAAAAAGCAAGTCCTATAAAGACACAGCACCCCTGAGAGAATCGTCAGACAACAGGATCCATTTCAAGAACAGCCTTAGAAACACCTCAGCCAAAAACCAGGATATTGAATAAATAGATCATATCCCTTATCACACACCAACTGCCAGGAAAGTTGAACTGTACAACAGACTACTTAAAACTACCCTAAAGGCACTTGGCAGGGAAACATCCAAAGATTGAGAAATGAACTTAACAAAAGCCACCTATACAGTCAACACCTGAGAGTCCATCACTCAAGCAAGTCCTGCCCAGTCTGAAGCCTTGCACACAGTGGATGGGGATAAAGTTCCTATAGTACACATAAAAGGTATTTTAAGACTGTTTAGATTAGGCCCACCTCAAGCAAAGGCAAACCAATCCGTACAATTGTTTTTGCTCAAAAACCCAGTTACACTTAGTAGCTAATGTTGAAAAATAAAGAAACCCATTGAGTACCACAGAAAAACCTAATCTTAAGTGAGAACTGTGTGTAAAGTTTCACTGTGGATAAAAATATATAGCAGAGTTGAAAGAAGGTAATAAATAAGGTAGGATGCAGATGGTAATAAAATAAGGAGTAGATCATGTCTTAAGTTGCAATGCAAGATGCAAGCAGAAGTATACATTCTATCAGCATCTGCTGAAACCAGGTGAAGCAGGGCTCCTTATCGCTTCCATGACCCATCCCTCAAAACTCCTCCACACAAGGAGTTATACCTTATGGGAAATGCCCCAGCCAAGGAGAAAAGCCAAGTATTTCTTACCTAAATAAAATCTGAAATTTGAAACATCAGAGCAACCTTTCCCACTAAATTCAAGAAGAAGACCAGGCCTATCTTCATCACCACTAGATGTTAAAAAAATAACTACACCCTTCCCCAAAATCATTGCTTCAACAAAACCACATCTGTCCCTCCAAGAAAACTACAGGTACCATTATTCAGACTGTAACCAACACCCTCAGCAACAGGGTTACAGGCTGCATTCTGAACTTGCCTGTGTTTTGGTCTTGATATTACTATACTTTTATTTTCATTTTCCCAGTGAAAAACTGCTATTCTAAATCCCATATCTTTTCCAGGGAGCTCCTTAATTTCCAAGTCATATTAATTTAGATGGAGGGAGTTTACATTTTCCATTTCAAGAGAAGCTCCAGAGCTCCTCAGCAGACACCTGTCTGTCAAACCAAGACAGTGCCCTGCTGCAGCTCCATCCCCATGGCAGGATCCGCGCTGGATGATCCCCAGGGACCCCCGGTGGGCAGAGCCCCCCTGAGCCCTGGTGCTGCTGATCCGTGTTGGGAAGACACCTGGCTGGGGACTCCACACCCTCCCCGTGGCCTGGATTTTCTCTGCATTTCTCTTTGTCCTTCCCAAACACCCAAAACCAGGGTAAAAATAGAGATGTTAAATACCGACCTGCTTGGGGACACGGGGGGATCTTCCAGGGGATGCGGGGGACGCTCGGTTCCAGGGATTTGAGGGGTCCTGGGAGGGACCTGGGGGTCGCTCAGGGCGTTGGGCACCCCAGTTCCAGCGGCTCTGGCTGCGCTGGGAGAGGATGAGAAGCGGGAGGAAGAGGAGGAGAGGGAAGAGACGGAAGAGAAGCAGCGGGAGGAAGAGGAGGGACACAGGAGGAGCGGCAGGAAGAGGAGGAGCGATTCTGCCGCACGCCCGCACAGACCGCAGCGTCCCCCGGGAGCGGCAGAATCGCCCCCCCAAGAACCCGCAGGTGAGCGGGGAGGGGGAGCTCGCCCCAAATCCATCATGGGGGGCTCCGGGAGGGTTTTACTTTGCGGTCCAGGGGATGTTTGGATCTTGCAGGAGCCCAAAGCCGAGCCCCGGAGCGGGGAGAGCCAGAGGGGCGATCCCGGAGCCGGGGGTCCCCCGGCAGCCTGGAGGGGTGCGGGAGGTTGGTGCTGAGCGGGCTCCGGGCCCCCGAGGCTGAAAGGGGCGCAGACTGCTCCAGCTGCCCTTGGGCAGCGCCACCATCAAACCCAACGCGCTCAGCCCTTGTTTCCCCCCCCAAACCAGGATTTCCCAAACCTTGGCTGCATTGAGGAGGAGGAGGCCATGAGGACGAGGTCGATGGCCCGGGAGCCGCAGGCAGGTGAGGAGGAAGTCAGTGCCCCTTTCCCTCTGTTTCCTGCTCCATCTCCCAGCCCAGCACGGCCCCGGGTGCAGCACAGCCCTGGGGGGATCTCCTTGCCCTTGCCTCTGGCACGGAGGCAAATCCCATCCTGTCCTTGTCCTTCCTCCCCCAGACAAGGAGCTGAGCACGGACAGCAGGGAGGACAAATCCCCGCGGCACAGCCTCGGGCAAGAGGCCGTTTGCAGCGGCTCCACGGCACAGGAATGCAACGGGGAGGAAAAGCCCCGCAGATCCCGCAGCAGGAGGGGCTGCAAACGCACAGCCCGGGGATCCCAGCAGGAAAGAGCCAGCCCGGGCCAGGGAGGCGGCCGGAGCTCGAAGCTGGGGCTGCGTGAGCAGCTTCACCATGGGGAGAAGCCCCACAAGTGCCTGGAATGTGGGAAGGGGTTCAGGCGGAGATGGAACATGGTGAGACACCGGAGAATCCACACGGGGGAACGGCCCTACGAGTGTGGGGAGTGTGGGCAGAGATTCACACAGAACTCAGACCTGACTGTGCACAAGAGGAGCCACACTGGGGAGAGGCCCTACGAGTGTGATAAATGCAGGAAGAGGTTTCAAACCCGCTCCAGTCTCCTCCGGCACTATCACATTCACACAGGGCAGAGGCCCTTCTGCTGCCCCGACTGTGGGAAGAGCTTCAATCAAAATTCCCACCTACTCACCCACCGACTCATCCACACAGGGGAGAGGCCCTATGAATGTGATAAATGCAGGAAGAGGTTTGAGAGCAGGTCCAGCCTTCTGAAGCACTATCGCACTCACTGGGATGAGAGGCCCTTCTGCTGCCGCGACTGTGGGAAGGGATTCAAGAAAAACTCCAACCTCGTCACCCACCAGCGCATCCACACCGGTGAGAGACCCTGTGAGTGTCCTGAGTGTGGGAAGAGCTTCCCCAGGAGATTTACCTTGATCCAGCACCAACGGAGTCTCCACTGAGAGAAGCCCTGTGAGTGCCCCGAGAGCAGGAAAAGGTTCGTGCTGGCTCCCTGTGACCTGGATTTTCTTTGCATTTCTCTTTGTCTTTCCCAGACACCCAGTACTGGGATAAAAATGAAGACATTGAACTGAGACATGCCTGCAGACACAGGGGGATCTTCCACAGGATTTGGGGGACCCAGTGTTCCAGGGACTTCAGGTTTTCTTGGGGGTTGCTCAGGGCTTTGGTCACCCCAGGCCCAGCGGCTCTGGCTGCACTGGGAGATGCTGACGGAGGTTCTGGGGCAGCTGATCAAGGACCCCCTGCCCTGACACCCTCCCCATTTCCCCCTGACCCAGCTCCCACTGTCCCCTGTCCAGGATTCTCCTCTTCCCACTGTCACTGCCCTTGCCCCCAGCCCATTTCTGTCTCACACCACTCCTGCCCCTGTCCCAGTTCAGATCCCATTCCCAGTGTCATTCCCTGTCCTGTATTCTCTGCCTGGTTACTGTTCACATATTCTCAGTCCCATATTCCCTGTCCTGTTCCTATTCTTGTATTCCTGATCCCAGTCCCATTCCCATATTTCCATTTCTATATTTCCAGTCCCCTTCCCATATTCCCATTCCCAATCCTGTTGCCCTATCCCCATGTCTGTTCCCTCTCCTATATTCTAAATCTCCATCCCATATTTTTTCCCAATTTCTATTTCGATATTTCCTGTTCTGTTCCCATATTCCCATTCCCTGTTCATGTTTTCATTCGCATTCCAATGTCCCTTTCCCAGTCCCCACTCTCTGCCCCTGTCCCTATTTCTGGTTGTTGGAGAGTAGAACAGAGAAGCCTCTCTGACTCCCTCCGAGAGAAAACAGTATGCAAGAATTAAATTTAAAATATTTTGAGAAGTACAAGAAACCACACAGACATTAAATAGATGTCTAAGTTTTAGTATAAGGAATTAGAAATATTAAGTAGTATAGATGTGAAGTAGAAGTTTAAATCTTAGTGTGAAGCACGTAGAAATATGTTTCAAATACTATCAAATGTAAAAGCTGTGGAATCTTCTATAAAATAGTGGCTGATTGAGACCTTATAAACTTAGTTCCAGACAAAATAAAATTACAATATAAATATTTTATATATTCTTCACATAGACCAGATAGGCCATATGCACAAGTTATATGTAGAGTTTAGTATTACGGAATTCTAATAGGTTTAGGAGGAATTCATCAGGTTCATGATTTTGGCTCATTGGGTAATTTGTCCAGAAAAATCCATGTATTGGAGCCAGAGCTCTCTCTCACTCCTCCCTCGTCCCTCACTCTTTCCCCCACCATCACCATCACCATGGGAGAGAAGGAGAAGAGGAAGATGAAGAAGAAAAGAATAGAAGAAGAAAGGCCAGGGAGCATCTGCCTCTGGAGACTCTGCACCAGCTGCAGCTTCGACCTCTTGCAGCAGAGAGCTGCTCCTGCTTCCATCGGGACTTTATGGCAGAGAGATTGAACAGGGACTGGAGAGCCTTGGGCTCTTTGCCTTTGGAGCCTGACGTGCCTTCACAAGAAACAACTTTACAGCAGCCAGCAGCTGCTCTGCTCTGGGAAGATCTAAAGCCACAACCAATCCCCACAGCCGGTGCCTGTCCCGGTTGTGGACACTGCTGGAGGCCTAGGCACATTTTAGCTAGGCCTTTTTCTCAAGTTCTAAGTATTTTTCTCAGGCCATGAAACTTTCTCAGCCTCTAGCCAGGACTTTTCCCAGGCCAGAGAGTCCTTCTTTACTGTAAACACAAAAGAAAGAATCATAACAGGGATAAACACCTGCAAGGTCCATGAGCAATTCAGGGAGCAGAGGTGTCTCCTTCTCTGACCAATGATCTGTTTGTATTTTGTTTTCCATGAACTGCCTTATTTAAGGCAATGGTTTCTTTCAATAAATTGCTCTTTCTTGCTCTTTTCTGCACCAAGCAAGAAAGTGTCTTGTTCCTGTTTTTTTGCTGATCCATAACCCTTCCACGGCAACAGAGCCAGACACAGCATCAGCAAATCACCACTGCTGTGTTTTGGCAGGACTTTGGTTCTGCACATTCAAAGCAACAGCAGCTTGTAGGCATTTTTGTCACTGAAGCTCAGCACTGACCGAAGTGGCATTTTTAATGCACTCCCTAACTGCAAAACACCTTCTGACACACTTTAATGACAGACAGGCTGTGGGGCCGGGGGGTTTCTGGACGGTCGCTGGACAGACTCAGGAGCTTATTGTTTGCTGTTCTTCAGGGTTGTATTTTATTATAGGGCGTGGATATAAGAGAGAGCTTAGAGAAAAGTTAGAGATTAGAGGTAATAAGAGTCGAGAGGAGGAGCGGGGAGGGAAGGGGAGAAACAGGAACAGGAGAGGAGAGAAGAGAGAAGTAGAAACAGAAGATAAGAGAAATAGGGAGAAGAGAGAAGTAGAAGGATTTTCCATTTGCAGTACAATAAGTATTATTCCATAATGAATATTCTAAATTCCAATAACCAATCTAATACAATATACTAATTTCCTAATATTTGCATGCAACCTATAGGAACAACTAAATTACCATGTTTTGTGGCTTTACCCTTATCTTGAGATCTTTCCTGCCAGGCCTGAGACAGGATATCTCCTACTTCTTTGGCATGTGTGGTATTTGGTTTTATCTAAACAAAGGAAGAGGTCTCAAACCTTAACTATTTTCAGCATCTATGTCAAATACTGCTAACATCTCTATTTCATCTGTTGTTTCAGAACTGCTTGCTAGGCATTCATAAGTCTTTGCTATTCCTTCACCAACATCTCCCCCATTTCATTGAACAACAAAAATATTAGAAACTGTCTTGGTCATTATTTTCCTTATACACTGGAGTATGCAGGGTAAAAACACTAATAACACAACTATTACTGATAGAATAAACAAGCCTATTTTGCAAAGTTCCTTTAGCCAAGAGGCAAAGCTCCAACCTTCGAACAACCTGTCTAGCCAGGTTGGATCACTTGTAGTAATTTGGTTAGCTAAATCCTTCAAATTGTGCAACTTTATGAATGGAAACAGAATGATCTGATAAATTCATGCAACACAATCCTTGAAAATTTTCACAGCCATGCCCATGAGCCAGTAAAAGGAAGTCAAGGGCTGCTCTGTTTTGTAGAGTGGCATATTTCACTGCTTCTTCATCTGTCAACAAGTCACTAATTGCAATTATGCGTCATTTACTTCTTTGCTGAGCCAACATCCCAACTGATTTAACTGTCTCAGAGCAAATGCGGTGCTCACCTGAGGTAAAAAAATGCTTGTGATAATTGTCACGCCAGAGTTCCACGGGCGAAAGTCACTTCAAAATGATGTCCTGTGGAGGATCTGATTTTTCTACTTTTCTTTTTGACCACCTCTTTAACACTGGGGGCTATTATGCTAAGTTGTCCAAGTGCACAGGGGCCACCTTCTATATATGAAGGTATGCCCTGCCATGCTCTGTCTCCACAAATGAGCCAAATTCCCTTGGGAAATGGTATTGGAAGTTTGCTAAATCGACTTGCGTGTGGCTCAAAATATGTGAGAGGTTTAGTTTGATTACACCAAAAAGTCACATTGCTATAAACTCTGTGATATGGGGTAACATTTACATGAGGACTGTCTCCTTCCATGAGATGAAAGAAATAACAACTGTTCATAGTTACTGAACCTAAGATTTCAAGCTCTTGCAGATCAAATTGACCAACTTTAGAATTGTCAATATAAGTTTGATATTTTTGGCTGGGATCTGAAAGAGCATGAGGATCATGTTAAGGCCAGTACGTCTCAAGAGTCACATTATCAAAACCTTTTGGGAAAGGTACTCCAACTAAACAGGTTGAAAAGGGTTTTTCAGGACTTGTGTTAGATAGGCAAATGGTATCAGAGCCTGCAGACTTGGCTAAATTAATCCACATATTTGTCTTTGGTTGACTTACAGGTAAAGCTTGACTATGAAAACTAAATTGTTATAAATGAGCACAAAGGGCCATACTCCAAACCAATTTGAAAAATTTATTGAGTACAGACGGCAAAAGCAAATTGCAGCGCTGGGTGGCAGGGAGACTCCGCTCCACAAAACTGCCACACTTTCCCCCAAAGTTCGTTCTCTTTTAAGTCCCCTGATTTCCGGGTGCGCACGTTTCTCCGGTTGATAGGGGGTCTTCCGTTGTCAGCGCTGATCCTTGCAGTACCCTTTGTTTTCCTAAAAAAAGTTACTAAGACGTTTGGTTATTGTGCTAGCCTAAGCAATCAGTAATCACATACCCACAGACCAGCCCGCATATCCGGGCTTCAAGATTGCTTATCTTAAGCCTGCATGTCCGGGTTTCAAGATAACCTATCTTACAACGAACAAAAGGGTCACCATTCCCTCACAATCCACCCTTTTTCTATTTACCTATTTTTGTTCGTTGTATCTCTGGAGCTCTTTTCTGCTAAGTTCTAAGCAATCCTCAGTTTTGACACCATCTAGAGGCTCATATTTCGCCCGTATCAGCATAAGGTGGGCAGCTTCTAATCTCCCCTTTACAATATTAATTAATTTGTTAAAAATACAGGGGCTGAATGTCAATCCGATTACCAGTAAAACTATAGGTCCTGCTATAGTAGATAAAAGGGTGGTTAGCCAAGGGGAATGATTGAACCATGATTCATACCAACTTTGTTGAGCCTCTCGTTCCCTTTTTCATTCCTCTAGTTGTTTTCGGAGCTCAGCCATAGTGTCTATGACTATGCCGGTATGATCTGCATACGTGCAGCACTCTTCCCGTAAGGCTACACATAATCCCCCTTGTTGTAAGAACAACAGGTCCAACCCTCTACGATTTTGCAACACTACTTCTGATAAAGACCTTACTGATTTTACCAAGCCATCAATAGCCTTTTCAATTCTACTTAGGTCTTCATCCACTGACATTCTCAGATCCCTCATCCCTTGCTGCTGGTTTACTAGGGACGCTACTCCGGTACCGATCCCGGCCCCCCCAACACTCAGTAATACCGCTACAATAAGAGCTGTGAGTGGCTCCCTTTTGCCCAGGTGATGTTCTGGGGTGTCGTGATGGTTATACACATACTCCTTTGAGTGGTAAGTAATTCGGGGAACGATTAACACCTGTATGCAATACTCATGCGTTTGGTCAAATCTATCAATTGCCAGACACGGGGTAACTCCCAAAATATTGCAGACCCATTTAGTATTTGCAGCAGGGATCAGCCATTGAGCTGGCTTTCGGTGATCATTCACGGACATTTTTACCTGGCAAAGGTGGTCTTTATCCGGTGGTACATTGCCAACACACCTTCCCTTTCCTCTCACTTGAGCCATGGATATTCCAGGAGTACTGTCCCTTCCCTTTTTCCACAGACATTCTCTGGGATTTGTTCCATTAATGCGCCTTGACTTTGCAGTAGATCCTAAGGCTTCATAAAATGGGGGGCTGATCATATAGCACAACCAACATCCTTCGGTTAAGTTTGGATAGGTGCTATTTAAAACTCCAAAGGTGGCCTGCATTACCTTCCAGAGAGTATTATCCTTCTGGGTAGGTTGAGTTGCAATGGGCCAGCTGGAAAATTGATTTCCCTGTGTTTTATTTGGTGTCACAGTTGCATCATCTCACTCCACTTCTTCTTCCTCCACCACTGGGTTTGGTCCTATGGCTATTGGGTCATGTGGAAGAGGCTCCTTTTTTATCAGGATATGCCCCCCTCTATCCTTCCCTGGCTCCCACAGCCTCACTCCCCAAAATTTTCCTGTTATCCAAGTGGTGTCTTGAGGCTGTGTAACATTTAGGTAAATCCACTTGCAAGTTCCAACGTCTACTACTACTCCTGATGGATCCGTTCTGGGTGGCCTACAACCATATGGCCCCCTTCCCACCTTCAGGTACTTATCTGGGTTTCCAACTACCCATCGCAGGGAAATAGTCTCACAACCCCAATATCCACAATAAAATTCCCCAGGATAGTTTCAATACCCTTTTCCTGGATTTGATGCCGGACACAAGTAAACTACTCCTCTTGGTTTTGACCAGGCACCCCCAATACCCCAGGTATTGAACAAAGGATCCAATGTTATATTAAAACTGGGGGCTCCTGAGGTGACTTTTGTTTGGATAGGTGTGTCTGGAGACTCCCATCTTATTAAAGACCACCTGAAGGGTTCATGTGATTGCCCGTCTCCCTGTATCAACATCATGTTCGTCCAAATTACGCATATCCCCAGAACCAGGTGAGATCCATTGCCAGGATGAGGTTTTCTTATTTTTATTCCTATCGTTCTCCCCCTGTTACCTCCTCTTCGTCCCTGTTCCCTTAGGACCTTAGGTGCCATATCCACCTTTTCCTCATCCTGGCGAATCCTTTCTTTCCCACATCTCATCCCTCTACCTCGCCCATCAACTCGGTTGCTACGAGCTACGGGGTAAACCATCTTCTCGGCAGCAAGGATGTTCTTCAGGGACAGGATGAGTTCCTCTCTCCCATTTATTCCTTTTGGAGCTCCAATTTTTTCTTTTAGTGGAGGGATATTGCACCGGAGTTTTTTTTATTTTTTTTTTTTTTCCCTCTTTCGGCACCTTACTTCTAGGATATCCACAATGTATGGAACAAAGGGTTCGTTAGGATGGTAACAACAAAGGTCAGGGTTCACTCCCTCTGAATATATCTGCCACCAAGATGCAGATCCTACTTTTAGTTCCCGAGCTGCCACCTTCTGGTTCAATACCCAGGTAGTCAGTTCCCGCTGCTCCTCCCAACAAGGTTGACAGACACTTTTAGGGGCCCTCCCTCTCTGGCAATGGATCCACCACAGCTCTTTACAAATTTTACAAGAAAAACACACAAATGGGTAACAACTACAATCTAGCCAGCTACACCTTACCCTTATATCTCTATAATTAACATGCCCCTCCCCATTCTAAAATTGAGATTTATATTACAATCTAATAGGTCGATAATATGGTTGTTGAGCAAGATCTTCTAAGTACTTACAATATCCTGGGGGCTCCGAGTGTCCTATTAGTTCTTTTTGTAACACCCAGTTTTCCCCCACCCGGGTATCCCCTGAGTCCATTCGGCGGTATACCAAAATTCAGTCTCCTTTCAACACGGTCTTTCAGGACTGTGTCTTCCTTTTTAAAGTTAACTTCAAGTCTCCGGCTGCACCCTTTACCTCCCAACCAGAGTCCTTGGTGAATTTGGATGGGTATACCGGTCCTTTTATTCAACTCGCATGAGTCCACCCCCTTTCTGCAGTGCGTATCGCCGTGTCCGTTGTAAGTAGCACCAAATAAGGTCCTTCCCACTTGGGTGTTATTGGATTTTCTTTCCAACTCCGGATCAATATCCAGTCCCTGGGTTGTACCTGATGTAACATAAGATCCAGTGGTGGTCTTTGAGCCCACATTCCCTTTTCCCACAGCTGTCTCTTAAATTTCATTAGAGCTACCAGGTACTTATTGACATATTGTTCACTAATATTTGGATTATTTTGTACCTTTTCTAGATTGTATGGCATGCCATATAACATTTCAAATGGGGAAAGCCCCACATCCGCTCGGGGTCGGGTTCAGATGTTCAGCAAGGCTAGTGGAATACATTTTACCCAGGATAATTTAGTTTCAATTACCAATTTAGTAAGCTGCTTCTTTATTTCCCCATTCATTCTCTCCACTTGGCCCGAGCTTTGGGGATGCCAGGGGGTATGCTGTTCCCATTTTATTCCTAACGCTTCTGCCAACTCCTGTGTTACTTTGGATGTAAAGTGTGGTCCCTTATCAGAGTTGATAGTCTCTGGTACCCCATATCTTGGGACTATCTCTTCCAGCAGGACTTTTGTGACCGTTTGTGCCGTTTCTCTGGCGGTCGGGAAGGCTTCCACATAGTGAGTAAGATGATCGACTATCACCAGAAGGTACTTAATTCTCCCCACTTTCGGTAATTCAGTGAAATCTATTTGAAGATTTGCAAAGGGTCTTTTTGCTAATGGCCTTCCCCCATGGGGTAGTTTTCTAAGATTGCTTCGATTCACTCGCAAGCAAATGGGGCATCCCTTGGTAATATGTTTGGCCATATCATGAATTCCCATACTCATGAACTTAGTCGCAAAATGATCCACTAATCCTTGAGCTCCCCAATGTGTTTTCTGATGTAGTTTGTATAAAATTCTTTGGGCCACTGCCTTGGGTAAAACCTCTCGTCCATCCTCTAGCATCCATTTTCCTGACTTCTCCTTAACCCCCATTTTCCTTAATTTTTCCTTTTCCTCATTAGTAAAAATTATGTTAGTACTTTCCTCATTATGTACTTTTTTGGTTTTCTTGCCCCCCTTTTTCTTTTAGGACCATCTCTCTTAAGTCTGCCTGCTTAGCTTCTTGGTTTGCTGCATTATTTCCTCTGCTTTTGAAATCTATCCCCCGTTGGTGTCCTTTTAAATGGACCACGGCCACTCTCCTAGGTCCCCTCAAAGCCTGCAATACTTCAACTATTAGCTTCTGGTGCACTAGGTCTTTCCCCTGTGAATTGATCAAGCCCCTTTCTTCCCATAATTTTCCAAAGGTATGTACCACCCCAAATCCATATCTGGAGTCAGTATATATTGTCCCTTCTTTTCCCTTGAGGAGTTTTAGGGCTCTTAATATGGCATACAACTCGCATGCTTGTGCAGACCAAGATTTATCTAAAGTACCTGACTCTATCACTTGCAGGTCGGAACCCCCCACAACTGCGTATCCCGATCTCCTTCTTCCTTCAATCACCCTAGAGGATCCATCCACAAATAATCTTTCACCATCTTCTAACTCCTCTTCCTCCAAATCAGGCCTAATCTTTGTTTGCTCTTCAATGGTTGCTACACAATCGTGGGTTAGGGGTTGATGTTCCGGTTCCCCATATAAAAATGCAGCTGGGTTCTGTAAGGTGGTAGTTTCTAGTGTTAAATCGGGGGCTTCTACTAGAATGCCCTCATACTTTAAAAGTCTCGCATCAGAGATCCATTTGTCTGCCTTTTGTTGCATCACACTCTGGATATTATGAGGAGACATCACCTTTAGGCTACTATTAAAGGTAATTTTTCTAGCTTCTTCAACCAATAGAGTGCATCTCGCTACAATTTGCAAGCATGTGGGCCACCCCCTACTCACTGGATCTAAAATTTTTGACAAATATGCCACTGGCTTCTTCCTCCCCGCCCAGTCCTGAGTAAGCACCCCAAAAGCAATACCTTCTTCTATGTTCACAAATAAAAAGAATGGCCTCCTTAGATTGGGGAGGCTTAGGACTGGGGCATGGACCAGGCTCTCTTTTAACTCCTGGAGTTTGTCTGTGTCCTCTTGGCTCAATTTTAACAACCCTTCTTGTGTTAATTTGTAATACAAAAATCTGGCCTTGCTGCCATGGTTTTCAATCCACTGTCTACAATACCCAGTAAGTCCTAAAATTTGGCGAATTTGTCTTTTATTCTTTGGTATTGGCAATGCCACAATTGCTTGGATCCTTTCAGGATCTATTCTCTTTTCTCCCCTTCTCAAGTAATGTCCCAAATACTTGACTACCTCCTCCACAAATTGAAGTTTGGCTTTGGAAACTTTCAGCCCTTTAAGTCCCAGAAAATTCAATAGCTGGATACTTTCTTCTCTTACGTCCTCCTCCAATTTCCCTGCCAGCAATAGGTCATTCACATATTGTATCAGGGTCACCCCCGGCCTAGTTTGATAATCTTGTAAGATCTGTTCCAGTGCCTGTCCAAACTTGTTACCCCTGGGGTAACACTGTCCATCTAAGCTGTTGTCTTCTTCCTGTATCAGGGTTTTCCCATTCGAAAGCAAAGTAATCCCGGCTTGCTTCATCGAGGGGACAGGCCCAAAAGGCATCCTTTAAGTCCACTACACTATACCATAAATTATCAGGTCCTAGCTTGCTCAAAAGGGTGTAGGGGTTTGCTACTACAGGAAACTTCGCTATGGTCCGTTTGTTTATCTCCCTCAAATCATGTACTAGACGGTACGACCCATCAGTCTTTTTGACAGGAAGTATAGGTGTATTGTAGGGAGACATACAAGGCTGCAGCAGCCCCCTATTTAGTAGTCTTTCTATCTCAGGTTTTAGTCCCCTCCTTCCTTCTAGGGAAATGGGGTATTGTTTTATTCTCACGGGGACCTCAGGGTTCTTAATTTTTACCGTGAATGGGGCTATTTCCAATTGTCCAACGCTTTCTGGGTTGTACCACACATCAGGACTTATTCTGTCCTCATCCTCTTGTCTAAGGGGGCAAAGCCTAATTTGTAATTCCTTTTCCACTACTTCTATTTGAATTCCTAATTCTATGATCATGTCTCTTCCTAATAGGTTATAATCAGATTCTGGTACTAGTAAAAAGTCCCCTATTCGTATCTTTGATTCTGATTCCACCATCACCCTTCTTATCACCCTTACTTCAAAAGGTTCTCCTTTTGCCCCCACCACAGTGGCGGTTTCTTTAGACAGGGTGCATCCCTTGGGCAAAAATTGAATGGTAGATCTTTCTGCACCCATGTCGACCAGAAAGGTTATCTTCTGGTCATAGGGGACCCACTCTCAGTTTTATCAAGGGCTCTTTTTGTTGTTTCCGGGTCCTCATTAAATAGAGCCCCTGACCCCTCTAATCTGCTTTGAATTCTTTCTCATCTCTAATTCGAACTCGACATTCCCTCTTGAAATGTCCCCTCTTTCCACAGTAAAAGCACACCTTCTGATCTTGCCTCTCCCTTGAATCTCTCGGACCCCCAAACTCTCTTATAGGCTGTTTTTGCATCTTTCCCTGATCTTGCCCTCTACGTTCCCGCACCGCAGCAACCATTATCCTAACCTGTAGCTTGTGACTCTCCTCTTCCCTTCGAACATATACCTTCTGAGCCTCTCTTAACAACTCATCCAAGCCTCTATCCTGCCAGTCTTCCATCTTTTGTATCTTCTTCCTAATGTCTTCCCAGGATTTTGAAACAAAGTGCACCTTCAGCACTGCCTGTCCCATCTGACCATCCGGGTCCATTCCTGAATAGTTGGAAGTTCTTCCGCAACCTCTCCAACTATTCCGTGGGGGTCTCCTCCTTTCTTTGTCTCTCATTAAAGGCTTTATTAATATTCTGACCCCTTGGGACTGATTCTCTAATTCCCTGGACTATAATAGTTCTTAAGTCCTGCATATGGGTTCTATGGGCCGGGTTCTGATGATCCCAATTCGGGTTCTGAAGGGGCCATTTTATATTTGCTGCCGGCCCCTGCGCATGTTGAGCATCCCAAATACGCATCCCCTCCCTCCTGATCATAATCTTTTCCTCTGCCGTAAACAAAATGTTTAAAATAGAGTGTAATTCCTCCCATGTATACATGTTTGGGCCTAAAAACTGATCTACCCTTTCAGCCACTCCCAATGGATCCTCCAACAAGTGTCCCATTTCTTTCTTGAAGTCTCTCACATCCCCTGAGCTAAGGGGCACCGATATAAATCCTATTCCCGCCTGCGGTTCCCCCATGGGCATCTCTCTTAAGGGAAACAGCCCTTTCCGAGCCCTGCTCCGAGTTGTTGGCCCAGTATATTCTGACTGATCTAAATCCGAATCTTCCTCCGGGGGTGCATTGGGACCCCTTCCTTGCACTTGGGGTGGGGGCACATATGGGGGAGGGACTATCATAGTCTCCTCAGCTCGACCCCCCTTCTTCTTCTCCTTATTCTCGCTAGATTTTTCTGTTAGTTTTAAAATAAACACCTCTGGACGGCCCACCCACACCTTAGCATATTCACTCTCCTCCAGGTGAAAAGGTTTCTTTGTATTTACCCAAATGTTGAGTTTTTTTTTTTACCCAGTCCTCGGAAGACCCAAATACTGGCCAAAACACACCCTTTGAGATTTCCTTTCCACCCCATATCTCTACACAATAGTGTATCATCCTAGCCTTATCCTTCCCCCCTGTGTCCGGAAAATGTTCCCAATTATCTAAAAAAAACACCCCAAGGGACTGTCCCTTGGTACAGGTGGGAGTTTAATCCCTGCAGGAGGATTACTCTTCCCCTGTCCCATTCCTCCGGAGTGCCTTCATTCGCACAAAAAGTCACTTTCACTTCCCGTTTCGTGGCCCAAGCCCTCGCGGGTCAATGGGAACCGCACTACTAAGAGTCCGCACACACTTGGGGAATCTGGCTGCCAGTTCCCCTCTCAGTCACACACCACGTCGCCGCACTCCGGGATCCCGACCCCGCCCGAACGGATCCCCTTTTACTTACGCGTCCCGCATCTTCGTCCGGACTTTGTGCACAAAATTTAAGGGGTCAACCGGGCCCTTTCCTCCTTTGCTTTTGCCTTCTGGTTTTAGGTTCGTCGGTCGAGGTGAGAGCGGGGGCTCCCGTCCCTCGGGACCACCAAGAGGGTGGGGCGCGCCTTCCCACAGACGGGAAATCCCCCTTACCCAATCTCGATTCGAGTCACGGCACCAAATTGCTATAAATGAGCACAAAGGGCCATACTCAAAACCAATTTGAAAAATTTATTGAGTACAGATGGCAAAAGCAAATTGCAGCACTGGGTGGCAGGGAGACTCCGCTCCACAAAACTGCCACGCCTGATCAAGTCGCAAGTCCCCCTTTTAAGTTCTTTCCTTCTTGCTGATTCATTTTTCCAGCTCGTTCTGCTTGCTCCTTTTTCCTAAAAAAATTACTAAGACGTTTGGTTATTGTGCTAGCCTAAGTAATCAGTAATCACATACCCACAGACCAGCCCGCATCCCCGGGCTCCAAGATTACTTATCTTAAGCCTGCATGTCCAGGTTTCAAGATAACCTATCTTACAATGAACAAAAAGGTCACCATTCCCTCACAAAACCCACCACCGACTGGTAAACTCCTTTCCTTACAACTTCACAAACGGTGATTTTTACCATGTTCCTACAGGAAAATGTGGGCTACCAGATAGCCCTTGGGACATTCTCATGTTTGGTGATACTGTACACAGCCCAAAGCAAATTTTTGTTTTGCCAGAAATTCAGACTGTTCAACCTGGACAAAAAATCCTTGTCCAGCTTCGCTGCACAGACACACCCTTTTTCCTTTCACAGGGCACACCTATCGCACAAGCTTTCCTGCTTCCAAAACACTACAACAAACAAATCCCTCTTAACCCTACCGTGTTGTGGGTACAAATTATGGGATCCCAAAAGCCCATCCTGGAATGCAACATCCTCTACAAAGGTGAGAGAATCCTCAGACCAGGAATGATCGACACTGGAGCAGATGTCACCATCATTGCTCGCTCAGAATGGCCATTCAACTGGGACCTGCAATCAGTAGCTGGCATGATTTCTGGAATTGGTGGCATCACCGTGTCCATGCGAAGCACAAACAACATTGTCATCGAAGGACCTGAAGGCAAGTTGGTGTCTGTCCACCCGTTCGTGGTCAGAGCCCCCATCACCCTGTGGGGCAGAGATGTTCTATCCCAATGGGGAGTCTCCCTTCGAGTCCAATGTCAGGATTTCTGATTGGGGCCACTGAAATGCACGCCCTACCACCGACCCCATGGCTCACATGGAAAAGTGACAACCCTATATGGGTCGAGCAGTGGTCCCTGTCAAAAGTCAAACTGCGCGCACTGCATGCCCTGGTGGAAGTGCAACTCCCCAAAGGCCACATCACTGAAACTAGAAGCCCCTAGAACACACTTGTTTTCGTCCTGCAAAAACCTGGAACAAACAGATGGAAGCTTCTCCAAGACCTTTGCAAAATCAACAAAATCATTGAAAATATGGGACCCCTTCAGCCTGGCATGCCTTCTCCTTCAATGCTGCCTCAAAACTGGACGCTTGCTGTCATTGACATCAAAGACTGTTTCTTCAGCATTCCACTGCACCCAGAAGACGCCCCACGCTTTGCTTTCTCCGTTCCCTCTCTCAACAAAGAAGCTCCCCTCAAAAGGTACCACTGGCTTTTCCTTCCTCAAGGACTCAAAAACTCTCCCACCATATGCCAAGGGTATGTGGCTCATGTTCTCCCCCCTCTTTGAAGCTCATTCCCAGATGCAATGTTTTATCACTACATGGATGACGTATTAATTTGTGTCTCAGAAAAGACTTAGACAAAGCAATAAAAGCAACCATTGAAACCATCGAAAAAGCTGGATTTGAAATCCGTGAAGATAAAGTACTGTACACCAGCCCATGAAACTATCTTGGACTTCAAATTTGAGAAGGAACTATCGTACGTCAGCAGCTTCACATCGAAGACAATCCAAAAACCCTAAGAGACCTACACAGTCTGTGCAGATCCATCAACTGGATACGCCCCCTCCTCGGAATCCCAACAAAACAACTCGCCCCCCTGTTCAACCTTCTTCACGGAAAAGAAGACCTCGACTCACCGTGCACCATCACGCCATAAGCTCAACAAGTCATTGTCAACGTCCAAGAAGCCCTCTCCTCATGCCAGGCTCATCGGTTTGAACCTGATCTGCCTTTCCAATTTGCTGTCCTGGGAAAGGCCCCTCTCTTTCATGGACTGATTTTCCAATGGGACCCCAAACTTACAAACCCTTTGTTAATCCTTGAATGGGTTTTTAAAAGCAATCAACCTACGAAAACAATTTCCACATTTCAAGAAATTATGGCCCTCCTTATAAAAAAAGCCAGAACTCACCTCCGCTCCCTCGCAGGGTGTGAATTCACATGCATATACCTGCCACTTACCACTGGAAATCTAGAACATTTGCTCCAAACCAATGAAAGCCTTCAAATTGCTCTAGATAGTTATACTGGCCAAATTTTAATTCAATTACCACAACACAAGCTTTTTAATAAAGATGCAATTTTTCATTTAATTCCAAAATTAGTCCAAATCTTTACAGATGGCTCAGGCTCCTCTCACAAGTCAGTTATGACTTGGAAAAACCCCAAAACCCAAAATTGGGAATCAGATATTCAAACAGTGGAGGGATCTTCACAAATTGCTGAGCTAGCAGCCGTTGTTAGAGCCTTTGAAAAATTCAAAGATGAACCTTTTAATCTAGTCACAGACTCAGCCTATGTAGCTGGTATAGCTATGAGAGCAGAACATGCCTTTTTAAAAGATGTTTCCAATCCAAAACTGCACCAATTAATGTCTACACTGATATACTTAATTTCTCACAGAAAACAGCCTTACCACATTGTTCATGTAAGGTTACACACTGATCTCCCAGGTTTTATTACAGAAGGAAACAGACGAGCAGATGCTCTAGCAATGCCCATACAAACTGCAAATGTCCCCGACATCTTTGCTTAAGCAAAGCTGTCACATGCATTTTTTCATCAAAAATGTGCCCGCACTCATGCGAATGTTTAAACTCGCAAAAGACCAAGCAAAAGCCATTGTAGCAATGTGCCCAAGCTGTCAAACTTACCAAATACCCTCTATGGGTACAGGAGTCAATCCCAGAGGTCTGAACAGCTGCCAGCTGTGGCAAACTGACGTGACCCACTCCCCATCATTTGGGAAGTCCAAATACGTGCATGTGTCAGTTGACACGTTCTCTGGAGCAGTTTTTGCATCAGCACATGCAGGAGAAAAAGCCACTCATGCTATTAAATATTTTCTCCTAGCTTTTGCCACTCTGGGAGTTCCACAAAAAATTAAAACTGACAATGGTCCCGCTTACAAATCTCAAAATCTAAAAAAGTTTTTCAGTGAATGGGGAATTGAACACACAATTGGCATTGCTGCAAATCCTACATGACAATCCATTATAGAAAGAACTCATCAAACCCTCAAAAGAGTTCTCAATCAGCAACAAAGGGACAAAAAAAATTTATCTCCAGTTGAAAGACTTTGCAAAGCTCTCTATGTTATCAATTTTCCAAATTGTACAACTTCAGAACCCGACCCCCCAATTCTCCATCATTTTTCAAACTCCACACAAACCAAACTCACTGAAAAACCACCAGTGCTGGTAAAAGACCCAGAAACACACCAAATTTCTGGGCCCTTCCAATTAATCACCTGGTGAAGGGGATATGCTTGCGTATCCATGCCATCTGGTCCAAGGTGGTACCCAGGAAAAAACATAAAACCATATTTAGGCATGGCAGAACAAACTTCTTCAGGCACAAAAAAAAATTCTCCTGAATCAAACAAAAAACCTCCTCAAGACCAAACCAGCTCTGCATGGAGACGCAGGCGTTGCAGAGCACTCACATACCAAAGAAAAAATCATCCTGTCACTCGACAGCGGATGAAACAGAAAACCAAACAGCCTTTAGCAGCCTCAGATAAGCCTTAAGCTGAAATTAAGGTTTTTGTAGTTCTAGTTTGAAAAATTATTAACCTTTGTAGATTTTTTTGTTTTGTTTTACTATTACTTTTGTTAAAATGTTTAACCTTATACTCAATTTTTTATGTTTAGTGTTAAGAAAAAGGGGAGAAAAGGGAAAGGACAAAATCCTCTCCCTCCTCTCTCCAAAATAACGAATTTTGCTTGTATTTCCTATCAGAAGCCTCATCCTTGTTCAAAGATGAAAATTATCCTCATTGATTTTGTTTTCACTGCTGCCGGGATGTTCTTCAACATACCTCATGCCTTCGGCTGGATGGGCCCACAACCCAGCCACAATATTTGGGTGACTTTAGCAAAGACATTGAAACAAGATAACTTGTGTTTATCCCTAGGCAGCCTTGACAATCCACTTCCCACATGATTAGTGGGAATTCCATTCACAGCAGATGAATGGCCCGTTCAAAACTCAGAACTTCTCAGCACCACGGGTAAGAGACCCAACCCCGTGGACACTTGGGATGATTGGACAAAAATTTTGCCAAATGGCCTTGAGGAACCCCAAGAATTAGATTTGCTGGGGTCCTCCAAAGCAACATACTGTGTCAAATTTTACTTTAAACGCCCAAGGCAAAATATACAGGAATTGGATTTGCACAAAAACACATACAGAAAAGACATATCACCCATCAGTAAAGCATACAATTATCCAGATTGTTGTAATTACACCACTTCCACAATTTCAGAGTCCTCGCTTCATCCCAAGAAATTGCCCAAGGGAATGTTTCTCATCTGTGGTGATCAAGTTTGGGCCGGAATCCCCTCTCGTCTCCAGGGGGGACCTTGTAGCCTTGGCAAGCTTTCTACCCTCACACCCAACACTACCTTATTAGACAATTGGAAGAAAAATAGCAATTCAAAATGTGAAAAAAAGATCTTATACTGAATTTGAAGAAAATTGTGACCCCAAAATATATATTTGGAACAAACCAAAAAGAATTGCTGCCTCCCTGTTTTATCCTTGGGTAGCAGCAGCAAAAAACCTTTGTGACATTGACCATTTAGGGTGCTGGCTCAGCAAGCAGGCCAACGGTATATCTGCTGCTCTGAGTGACCTTTTGAAAGATGAAGAAACCATAAGACATGCAACCCTTCAAAATCGAGCAGCAATTGACTTTTTGTTGCTTTCTCACGGACATGGCTACAAAGACTTTGAAGGAATGTGCTGTTTCAACCTGTCTTCCCGCTCCACATCCATTCAAGAAAACATCCAAAAGCTGAAAAACCTCGTAAAAGACCTCAAAACTGAAACCACTCCAGACTGGGTCAACAACCTTTTTAGCCAATGGGGACTGACAGGATGGGCTTCGTCCTTGGTCAAAGGAATCGTGTGGATTTTCATTGTTATGCTTGTTGTGTTAGTTATGTTTTCATGTTTAGTTCAATGTTTTAAGAAAACTGTTAAAAACGCTCTCTTTGCAAATACAGAGAGAGGAATTGTAGAAGATGTTACACTCCCTAAAGCATACCCCTGGGATGCCATCCCATGAAACAAAGAAATTCCTTCAAACGAAACCCCCCCTCCCTTTTCGAAAACCCCGTTATCTCTTAGGATTTTGATTGGCTCTTAAAGTCACAAGTTAATTGGTTCTTTTCTCACTTAGAGTTTTAAGATAATTGGTTAGTTTGTAAGTTGTAGTTTTTATTGGTTAGAAATTCAATCCTCTGGAAACCTATATAAAGTGATTGATTTGTTATCTGATATAATTAGACCGTTGCTAGCATCCCCCTTCGAAGAAAATAAAGTTATCCTTGGAACTTTGCTGAGTGATCTCAAGCCTTTGTTCTTCACTATGAGTAGCTGGGGGCTTTGCATCGGGATTCAGAAGTACCTGGACTCAGGGCTGCAGACCCCAGGGTTGGAAAACAACCAACCCTAGAAATAGTTACACGTCTGGATGGCTTTGGCCATGAAAGCAAAGGAACAACACCCATGGGTGAAATATGCTGTGAAGGTGGGTAGGCACCCACTGATCGTGTGGGCAGAGTTTTGTCTCCACAACAGTTCAGATGACTCGGCCCTCTGCCTTCCCTTCTGGGTGGACACAGGATCAGAATCACTGTCATCCCAGACATACACTGGCCTCTGCCATGGAAGCTAGAAGAAGCCACCATGGTGAGTGGAGTTAGAGGGATGACCCAAGCCAGCAAGAGCACCCAACCAATAGCAATAACACTCTGCACCAAGAGAGGACCAGGAAGGACTATCACCCTTATAAAATATGTTATGTCGGATTGCCCACCCTTGTTGGGGAGAGATGCCGTAGCCATGCTGGACGTTAGGGTGATAAATTTATTCTAAGGGCCACTGTTGCACACCCGCCATTGCCCATCAAACTAACTTGGAAATCAGTCGATCCAGTATGGATGGCTCAGTGGCCCTTATCCAATCCTCAAATGACTGCTCTCCTTGAGCTAGTTGGCTGTGAGCTACACAAGAATCATATAGAACCCTCCACGAGCCCATGGAACACCCCAATCTTCATAATACCTAAATGGTCCAGCGAAGGCTTTCGTCTCCTCCACGACCTGTGGGAAGTGAACAACAGAATCCAGCCGATGGGCCCAGTACAAACTTCGCTGCCCATGAACTCAATGATACCGAGAGGGCAACCCTGCACAGTGCTTGACATCAAAGACTGCTTCTTTTCTATTCCCCTTCATGAAGATGGCAAGGAGCGGTTCATCTTTTCCATCGTCTTTCCAAACAGCCAGCGGCCCAACCTACTTTCATTGGAAAATGTTACCCCAAGGAATGATCAACTCCCCTACCATCTGCCAGATCTCAGTAGACCGAGCGCTAGCACCGGTCCGGCAGAGCAATCCAACTGCGGCCATCATCCAGCACATGGACGATATCCTGATCGCTGCACCATCAACAAGCCAAGTGGACCAGCTGGTGTCAACCATCTCCAAGACCTTAAAGACAAATAGCTTTGAAATAGTGAGCACAAAAATAAAAAAGGGACAGTGCATAATCTTCCTAGGAGTGGGAATCACAAGCTCCTATGTAACTCCTCCCCAGGTAAAAATCCACCAAGACATCAAGATGCTCCATGATGTGCAGCAGCTGGTAGGGTCCTTGCAGTGGCTCCGCAACATTGTCCTGGTTCCTCCCGAGGTCATGGACCCTCTAAACAACCTCTTGAGAGGAAAGAACCCATAAGAGCAGAAAACCCTGACAACGGAAGCGATAAGCTCGCTCAACTTTATCGAACACCAGATGTCAGTGAGCACGCTCACCAGATGGGATTCAAGTGCAGCAATCGATCTGTATGTTCACTTTACAAAAAAAAGGGGTGTGGGAGCCTTAGCCCAAGGACCCCCTGACAAAGCCCAGCCGATACAATGGGTGGTCTTGGGACAGATCTTGCATGGCTCTCCCTTGGGAATAGAAACCTCCATGGTGGCATCTTGACACATACTTGAGGATGGTGTCTGTTTGCAATGGGGAAACTCAGGAGTTTCTGATTGCTTCAAAAAAAGAAAAGGAAGAAAACCCCTGTTTGCTTGAGTGCAGCCAGTTCTCCAAGCAAAGCAGGTCCCAGGTGAGTGAGGACAGACAGGATGGGGCTAGGCAATGTGGAGCAAGGTTGTCCACACTGGGTTAGACCTCAAGGCACAGCTTCTCTGAGCAGGCCAGACCTCTTCAGGAGAGACCCTGGATCAGTATCATTCACAGAGCTCTGCAATCAACTCTGCTCTAAAGAGAAACAGTAATAAAAGACATGCTTTAAAATAGGAACACTTATTTCTAAGAAGCTCTTTGAAATATTTCTCCATAGCTGTAGAAAAAACTTCCTAATGAACTTCATCAGAACAGAGGGAAATCAAGGTAGAGCCATGGTTTTGTCAGGACTTGCTTGATCCCAATGAGCCCTGTGGTGTATTAACTTCAGGGCCTGAGAGGAGATTGCACAAACCTTTCCAGGAGTCCAAGTCAGAAGAAAAACCCAAAGTGTCTCAAAGCATTAATGGAACCCTCTGAGGTCCATCTCCAATACAGGCTCCTCATGGATTCCTTGGAAAAGAGAAGTGGAGCCCATGATTGCCCAAAAACCTCTCAGAGAGTCACAGAGGAAAGGAAAAAGGAAAGTACCTTAAAAAACTGAAACACCTTGAAGCATTAGTGACAATCACTGAGTGTTGTTACTGACAAAAGCTCTCAAGTGACTAATTAGAGCAGATAACAGGAGGCCATGATTTCACAAAGCTCTCAGAGACTCCAAGGCAAAAGCAAAATTCAAAGTCCTTTGAAAAAACTGTACTCCCTGGGAGCATAAGGAACCCCGCAGGACCATCCCTGACCAAGGCTCCCCAGGGACTGATCCCAGCAGATCCCTGACACCACTGGGATGTGGGGGGATGCTGAGGGCAGGACAAGGGGTGACAGTGCCCAGCCTTGCTGTGGCTGTGCCAGGAGGCCCCAGTGCCTCAGGACAAGGCGTCTCCTCAGAGCCCTTGGTGGCACAGACCCTGCTGTGCTCCAGGGCACCAAGGCTTGGCTTGTCATTGTCCCCACCTGTCATCTCTGCCTCCAGTTCTTGGCTCTTATTGTGGCTGAGGACACTTTCTCAGTTGTGTCCCTCAGAGGGACCCATTAAAACTTTAAGAAACTTTCAAGTTTAATTCTGACTTGGAGTTCTGTAGAGGTTTCTTCATCTCCCTCTCAGGGACTGATGTTCAGGGCCTCAGCACAAACCCCATGAGGGTCATTAAAGTCCTTGTGGTGTGTCTGTGCTGCTCAGCTGGGCTGGGCTCCTGGCACAGAGGCAGCTCCTGGCAAGGGCAGCAGAGAGACAACTCTGCCCAGCAGCAGCTCCTGTGCACAGCCCAGAAGGTCTGAGGCTCTGCCTGCAGCCACCCTAGGCACAGCACAGAGGCACAGAGAGCTTCAATCAGCCACAGAGGGGAAGATGCTCAGAAGTGACTGGGGCAGAATCACTCCCAGCATCTGACACAGGAAGCCTCTGGCTGCAGGACAAGGCAGCTGCAGCTCCTGCGGTGATCTCCTAAAGATGGAACATCCCAATGCCTACAGATGCCATGAGTACATTCTGTGATTATTTTTGATGTCAGGGAGGTGAAATGCTCATGAAGCTCTGACATGCTGAGGATTTTTGATCAGTCATAGAATATTTCCAAGACAAGGATTTTGATAAAAAATGAGGAAATTTCCTAAGACTTTGTATTCAGTTTCCTACTACTGGAAAATGACAGGGAGGTAGGGATAAATATTAATGGGATTATGAATTTTCCTAAGTGCTTGAGACATCCAATCTGTTATTTTTAGTGATCAATTGCTTCACAGGAGATTCCTGATGTGCTTTCATCCACTCTGCCCATGGACAGAACCAGCATTTCCTTTGCTGGACCCAGCTCAGTCTGACCTGTCCTTTCCCCCACCTGCAAACAGAACCTCACCAGCCACTGCCCTGAGAAGAGGCAGGTTCTGTAGAGGCAGGGAAAGTGCACAGAGATTTGGGGGCTGTGAGCACTGGCAGGGAGAGATCAGGCACAGGGAAACACCTCCAAGAGAAAAACCTCCAGGATGCAGAGAGATAATCAGGGAATGAGAAAAACACAGAAATGTTGTGTCGGGGAGAGTTTAGAGATCCCTGTAGGATTCCCTGCAGTGCAGCCCCTCCCTCTGAACAAGCCTCCTCCCTCCTGTCCCCCAGCCAAGCCTCTGCCCTTAGGGCTGGGGGTCCAAGGTGTGAAGCCCCTCCTGTGCAGGTAGACCTGCTGCAGAGCTGTGGGGCAGCTCTGAAGCCCTGGGCCCAGTTCCCTCTGCAGAGCACAGGGCTGGGAGCAGCTGCCCAGCACTGGGGGCTCTGGGAAGGGGCACAGCTGGCTCAGGGTGACGCTGTCCCCAGTGCCCAGCTGTGGGCAATGCTGTCAGCACAGCCAGGGAAGGAGTGGGATGTCCCGGAATCCAATGCCATAATTGTGACACATGGAAGTGTCTCTGAGATATCCTCCCAAGCTGGGAGCTTCAATCCAGATGCAAATCTGTCCTAGATGATCTTTGTGTTATCTGAAAGACTCACAGGGAATGGCAGAGGTGTTATGACAGTGAAAATTCTGATGGAGTAAAAAAATGAGCAACATGAGTCCTTGGCTACAAATATGGTGCTAGAGTGTGGGGAATCCATTGGTTCTCAGCAGCACCTGGTGGTTTTCAAGGGAAACATGGGGGGATAATCACCTTCCACCTGAACAGAATTAAAGCATGAACAGGCCAGAAAGACAGATCATCTTCCCACTATCTCCACTCATCACTTTACCTCACAGAACATTCTCTGGTCTCCCTGATGGCAGCAGAAATATTGAGATATATCCAGGGATACCAGGAGAGATACGGAGGAAGCTTAAAAAACTGTTCTAGAATTCTTAAACCCTAAAGGATGTCTGCGTGTATTAGAGGGGAGGATGTATGGGAAATGGCTTTGACTTCACATAAAGGTATCTCCTCTATCTCTTCACTGTCTCTATCTCCATGAACAGGTCCCCATGTCCAGAGACACCAAATGTCCAACAGCAGCTCCATCAGCCACTTCCTCCTGCTGCCATTGGCACACACGCGGCAGCTGCAGCTCCTGCACTTCTGCCTCTTCCTGGGCATCTCCCTGGCTGCCCTCCTGGCCAACGGCCTCATCATCAGCACCGTAGCCTGCGGCCACCACCTGCACACCCCCATGTTCTTCTTCCTGCTCAACCTGGCCCTCACTGACCTGGGCTGCATCTGCACCACTGTCCCCAAAGCCATGCACAATTCCCTCTGGGACACCAAGAACATCTCCTACTCAGGATGTGCTGCACAGCTGTTTTTCTTTGCCTTTTTCATTGCAGCAGAATTTGCCTTCCTCACCGTCATGTGCTACGACCGCTACGTGTCCATCTGCAAACCCCTGCACTATGGGACCCTCCTGGGCAGCAGAGCTTGTGCCCACATGGCAGCAGCTGCCTGGGCCAGTGCCTTTCTCAATGCTCTGCTGCACACAGCCAATACATTTTCCCTGCCCCTGTGCCATGGCAATGACCTGGGCCAGTTCTTTTGTGAGGTGCCCCAAATCCTCAAGCTCTCCTGCTCCAAATCCTATCTCAGGGAACTTTGGCTCCTTGGTGTTACTGTCTGTTTGGTGTTTGGTTGTTTTATGTTCATTGTTTTCTCCTATGTACAGATCTTCAGGGCTGTGCTGAAAATCCCGTCTGAGCAGGGACGGCACAAAGCCTTTTCCACCTGCCTCCCTCACCTGGCTGTGGTCTCCCTTTTTACCAGCACGGCTGTATTTACATACCTGAAACCACCCTCCATCTCCTCCCCATCCATGGATCTGTCCCTGTCAATTCTGTACTCAGTGGTGCCTCCAGCCCTGAACCCCCTCATCTACAGCCTGAGGAACCAGGAGCTCAAGGCTGCAATGTGCAGACTGACGACTGGATGGATTAAGAAACTATAAATTGCTTGACAATTTCTGCAAACCACTTGAAAAAAAAGCATATTTGATACTTTTTGTTGGACTCATATTGGAGGTTGTCTTAGTTTACATCCAAAATATTGACCACAAAGAAAAGCCATTGTTTGTGCCATTTCTCATTTTGATTCCCTTCACATTCACTGTGACCCACAGATGATGTCAAGGAGAGTTGGTCTCTTGGCAGCTTTGAATGAACTAAAGAATCTCTCTCCCAGCGAAGTTTTCTCCAGAGATGCGCCTTTTCTTCCCTTCTGTGGAGTTGCAGCAGCAATGTCTGCGTGCAGAGCTGGGACAGATCAGTGCTGGCACAGGAGCTGTGCCCAGCAGCAGCAGCAGCACTTGGTGTTGCCAGTGCTGCTCCCGTGCCACTGCCTCGCTGCCCTCCTGTCCCTCGTGTTGCTGCAGGGCCTGAGTGCTCTCGGGGCCGGGCACAGCCCTGGGGGTGGCAGTGCCAGGGCTGCAGCAGGGACAGGCCATGGGCACTGCTGGGGCAGTGCTGATGCCTCAGGGCAGGGCCTGGGGGCTCCAGGCTCCTTGGCCAGGCTCTCCACAACACTTGCCCAGGCCAGTGCTGAGCAGCGGAAACCCGTGTGAGCAGCCCCAGGTTGGCCATGGGCAGGTTGGGGGCAGACAGCATGGCTGGTGCTCTGCAAGGTGCCTGCAAGGGGGAGAGCCTGCCAAGGAGCAGCAGAGCAGGGGCTGATCCATCCCCACTGTGCTGGACAGCCCAGGGCAGCGTCCCAGAGCGTCCTCATGCACCTGCCAACAACATCGCCCCTCTGCAGCCCTGGCCTCTCCCCCAGTTCACACAGGTGCTGCATCCTTGCAGGCACAGACACGGCAGCACTGGCTCAGAAGCCCCTGTTTGCATTGCACAGAGCAGGCATCAGCACCCCCATGGTGCTGCTGTGGGGAGATGGAGCTGAGTGAGCACAAATGCCATCAACCCCTGGGGCCAGCAAGGACTGGGGGATGGAAGGGAAACCACTCAGATTTGTCGTGGCACCTGCAGTCAGCCAGAAAGTTTGTTCCCATGAGCTTGAGTTTCTAGTCCCACTGCAGGCATTGTTGCTCAGAGCCACAGCTGCCTTGTTGCCACCCCCACAAAGCCCTGAGCATTTCCTCTGCTTCACTCTTCCTTTCTTTCTTCTTTCTTGATCCACATTTATGCCTCTTGACCATCCGTGTCCCCTTCCCTACAAACAGCCCATCCCTATTTTCCCATTCCTCATGGCTGCACTCCCCATTTCAGTTCCTAAATTGGCACTATGGAACATCCCTTGGGGAGCAGGATCATCCTACAAGTGCTTCATGAATTGTCCGCAGGCTCCTGCAGTGCCTCGTGCTGCTCCCTTGCCAGAGGCACCACAGGCCAGGGCGGCACATCTGGGCTGCTGTGTCTGGGTGGGGGTCTCCCTGTTGTGGGCAGTGAGGAGGGGCTGGAGAGGCTCTGCAGGACTGACAGGATGGGCTTTGGGGCTGTGTAGAGAAGCTGAGGGACCTGGGCTGCTGGACCTTCTGAAGACGAGGCCCAGGTATATCTTGCAACAGCTTTAGGGGTGGTTTCAGAGAATCACAGAATTTAGTAGGACTGGAAAATATCTTGGAGATCAAGTCCAACCTGTGCATTGAAACCACGTTGTCTCCCCTATAAGCCTCCTCTTCTTCAGGATAAACATCACCAGTTCCCTCAGCTGGTCCTCACAGCACTTGTGTTCCAGACCCCTCACCAGCCTTGTTGCCGTTCTTTGGACACGCTCCAGCCCCACCATGTCCTTACTAAATTGGCAGGCCCAGAACTGGACACAGCACTCAAGGTGCTGCCCAATCAGTGCTGAGTACAGGGTAAGAATCGCTGTTCTTGTCCTGCTGGCCACACCATTCCTGATCCAGGCCAGGAGCATTTGGCCTTCTTGGCCATCTGTACACACTGTTGGCTCGTGTCCAGCCTGCTGTCCATCAATGCTTCCATGTGCTTTTCTACCTCTCCGCTGTCCAGCCACTCTTTTTCTAGCCTGTAGCATTGCATGAGGTGGTTGTGGCGATAGTGCAGCACTTGCTGTGGTTAAACCTCACTTTGTTGGATTTGGGCCTTGCATCAAGCCTGTCCATGTGCCTCTGCAGAACCCTCCAGCCCTTAGTAGATCCACACATGGTGTCTAGACCAGTGTACATTTAAGGCCTCAGGGTAACAATGGTCTCCATGATTCCATGTGGTCTCACAATGACACAATGTCTCCTTGGTTCCATTGAACCTCTCAGTGTCAAAAAGTCCCTTGGTCCCCTGAGGGCTTGCAGTGCCACAGTGGATCCTTGGTTCCATGAGGTGTCACAGTGTAGAAATGCTCTCCTTGGTTCCGCAGTGTCACAATGGCCTCTTGGTCCCAAAGGGGCACCACGGTGACAAGCATGTTTCCTTCATTTCCTGAGTCTCAACACTGACCCCTTGGTTCCATGGGCCCTGCAGTGCCACAATGGTCCCATCATTACACGATGTCCTGCTCTGTCACAATGCTCTGCATGGTCCCACAAGGCCCTGGAGTGTCACAGTGGCCTCTTGGTTCCATGAGGCCTCCAAGTGCTGCCATGAATTCCTTGGTGCTGAAGTGTCACAATGGAGCCCTGGTTACACAAGATCCTGCAGTGTCACCAGGGACCCTTGTTTCCATGGGGCACCACAGTGCCACAATTGTTCCTTTAGTTCCAAGAGTCCTTGCAGTGGAACAATGGCCCCTTGATTCTATTGGCCCCAGACTCTCATAAGGTTCTCCTTAGTTCTGCAGTGGCACAATGGTCCCTTGGTTTCACAAGGCCCTGCAGTGTCACAGTGGCCTCTGTGTTTCCACAAGGACCCAGACGGCCACTATGGATTCCTTGCTTCCATGTAGCCCCACAGTGTCACAGCGGCCCCTTGGCTACGTGGTGCCAAGTTGTATACAGTGGCACTCTGGTCCTCTCAGTTACCCAGGGCCCTGCAGTGTCACGATCATCACAGGATCACCCAGGCTAGAATAGATCTTTGAGAGCATCAAGTCCAACCTGTGACCCAACACCCCCTTGTCACCCAGATCATTGCACTCAGTGCCATGTCCAGTCTTTCCTTAAACACTTCCAGGAACAGTGACTCCCCCACCTCCCTGGGCAGCCCATTCCAATGCCCAATCACCCTTTCAGTGAAGAATATTTCCAAGTGTCCAGTTTAATTATTCCCTGGTGTAGCAGAGCTGTGTCCTCTTTTCCTGTGACTTTTCCCTGGAAAAAGAGCCCAACCTCCACCTGCCTGCACCCTCCTGTCAGGGAGTTGTAGAGTGATGAGGTCTCACCTGAGCTTCCTCTTCTCCAGGATAAACATCCCCAGCCCCCTCAGTTGATTCTCACAGGACTTGTACTTCAGACCTCTCACCAGCCTTGTTGCCCTTCTCTGGACACTCTCCAGCCCCTCCAAGTCTTCCCTAATATGTGGTCCAGAACTGGACACAGTACTTGAGGTGCTGCCCAACCAGTGCTGAGTACAAGGGAAGAATCACTGTCCTGTTCCTGCTGGCCACACCATTGCTGATTCATTGTAATTCCAGGTGTTGGATGAGGGAATTAGAAGGAGGGGGTGAGGACAAAGTGTTATTTATTGTCATCCATGAAGGGTCTTGATTTTCATATCTATTCAGACTTCATTAGAAGATTCAGGGGTTCAATATCAATTGGACACTGCTGGTATCAATCAGTAAATACTAAAAGAAATCAGGACAAAATACTTCTCCCTGCATTGTTTTCAATATAGTATGTAGCATATTCACTTTGAATACACTACTGAAATCTGTCTAATTAATCACAGAAGAATTGAAAACTTAAATTATTCCCAGGGGCTTTTCTTGTTTGGGTGTTTTGAACAAATACTTTTGAGTTTTTCTCACTGAATCACTGAACTGAAGAGGTCAAGAAAGAAGAGTTAATATTAAGTTTGTTGTGGATTTTGCACTGGCTAAATTGCCAGTGCACCCTCTAGAATTATTTACTCATTTTCTGATGTGAGATGGGATTAGGAGGAAAGCAAAACTAGCTCAAACTTTAGAAGGTACAAAGAAAAAGCTTTATTACTAGAAACTAAAAGAAAAAAATTTCAATAAAACTTTCAGAATATTTATCTTCCCCCTAAAACTTCTTTTCTTTCACACTGATAATGTACAGAAACAGATCAGTCAATTTACCATCTCAACAAATAGCCTTTCACCCATTTACTTGGGTGAGGAGAACTTTTCATCAGTCTATGGAGATTAACAAGTTTAACAAGAAAACAGTTTTCTCCTGGCCTCTATGTCACAGTGAATCAACCATTCAGGAAAATGTAAATCTGATCACTGTGTAAAAATCCCTTCCTCAACTTACAGGTTTCCTATAACTATTTTTGAGGACCATATCAACTTATGAGGCAGCACCCAAAGGCTGACGGCCTCCCCTCCTCCTTGACCCTGAGATTTTTGGAAAAACTTATCAGGGGCAGCATTCCAGCTATGCCATGGGCTGGTCTGGCCACTCTGGGGGGAGGGGGAAGCAGGCAGGATCTCAGCAGCCGATGGCGCTGTCTAGTATATCCCCATTCCCCAAATTAGTCAAAATTTGGAAGAGGACAGAAACAGAAGAAATAGAAAACATAGAGAGAAAGACAAAAAAAGATACAGAGATGCCCACTCTTGTATTCCAGTACTGTTCAGACAGAAATTCCAAGAGGAGGTAGGGTCAAGATGTGCGTTTGCCTAGTGGTCTGCCTGAAATTCTCTTTGGTCTTCCTGGGTCCTTCCCCCAGGTAGGACTTTTGGTCATTTGGTCACTCAGGAGCTGGGCTGGGGCTCCAGGGATGAGTGTGGAGCATTACCTTTGGTGTGACACAGACCACAGGAGCAGAAGGCAGGGACTTGGACTGAGCACATGCTTCATGTTTTTTTCAGCCCCTGGGCCTTCATAGTCCTCCCCCCAGGTGGGACTTGTGATTGTTGGAGCAATCAGAGCCTGGGCCAGCACCAGCCCACTGTGTGATGGACGGGCAGCTCATCCCGAGGTGTCTGGGATATTGATCTCATCCAGCCTCTGACAGCGACCATGGTGACACTGCAGAACCTCATGGAACCATGGGTCAGTTGTGACATGGAGAGCAGCAGATTCAAGGACACCGTAGAGATACTACAGATGCTCATATAACCAAAGAGAACATTGGGACACTCTGCTGCCTCATGGAATCAGAGGGACCATTGTGACTCCAGACCCCTGTGTAACCAAGGGTCAAGGATTGAACTGTGGGCCCCATAGAATCAAGAAGCCATTGTGACACTGAAACAGGGGGAATTAAAATTAAAATGTTAAGGATAAAAATACAGGAGGATACTTTAAATAGAAGGGGGGCTGACAGGATTCTAGCAATGTGTGACATTTGCTGTCTTTACAAGAACAGGAGGACAGAGCAAGGCTACAAAGTACGATAGAGGGCCAAGAATGCACAAACAGGATGGAAGAGTGAGGCCCATTCCAGATAACAGGGATATCTTAGACCCCTGAGCCAGCAAAAACTGGTATTAAGGTCTGGAAAGGAACCTTAGACTAATATGCAAAGAAGGTGAGGTTAAAATTTCAAACTGAGGGGGAGAGTGCTTACTTCAGCCCAGACAGCCACCAGAACAACCAACAAGGAGCAGTGTGCAGTCACAAAGTGCCGTGGAGCTAATTTTAATACAAAGCAGGGACAGGGGGGATTAGGAAATGAATATGTATCAGGCACATTGTGCAATCCTAGTTTGTAGACAATAAAAAGAGAGGTTCAGGTCACCAAAGGTGTGCATGTTTTTGGAGGAGCTATCCCCCCTGCACCTCAGTGCTGAATAAAATACATACCTATAACTTACTTTGTGGGTTATAAAGTTTTTTTGTGCATCAATTTGGGTGACCCCATTGCTCCCCTGAGATTTCAGGGCGCCCTCTTTGCTCACCTCAGAGCTGGAGCCGGTGCAGAATGCCACCTGCACCGACCACACAGACCAAAGCACCTGGGTGTACCTGTGCTGCATCATCTCCTGAGGTAACTCAGGGCTCCCTCCCACCTCTGGGGCCCTCGCCTGGAGTTTTGGGGTAACCCTGAATGTCCGACTGTCCCTGGACAGCCCCCCCACCACGGAGGGTCATCTGTGTCCACGTTGACTGAAAGGATGCAACAGTGGCCACTATCATTTCCCAGCCCATCCAGGAGAGTCGGGACACTTGGGTGCTCCAAACATCACCTGGACATCCACAAAAATCACCTGGATACACCTAGGTAGCCTCCAGTATATCCTGGATCATGGCAAAAATCACCTGGATACATCTGGGTACCTCTTGGATAACTGGATCAACCAAAACCACTAGGGCCCCCCAAAACTTGTGTCCCAAAAATCCTCATTGCTTTGACTGGGTGGACTTGGTGTCCTAAATTCCCATTGACTTTAATGGCCAAACCCAGTGCCCCAAAAATTTTGTTGATAAAAATCTCGATTTTGGCTTCAGAATTCCCAGAATTTGAACTGAAAATGGAGATTTTTGGGCTTACCTGGAGGCACAGCTCCAGCACAGGTTGAAGGTGTGGGATCAGGGATTCAGAACTGGCTTCCAGGAATTCATCCAGGACTCCCACAGAATCAGCATCATGATCCTGGAAGGGAAATACCTGGAAATGAGCCCAACATTTCCCTCAGATTTACCCAAGTTGTCCCATTTTAGCACCAAAGTTCCACAAAAGTCCTGTTGATTTCAATGGATAGGCTGGGTGTCCGTAAATCCACTGAGACTTAAACAGGGTAGACCTGGTGTCTCTAAATCCCTATTGATTTCTTTTGGGTAGACTTGGTATCTTTGAATCCCTATTGATTTCAATTGGCAGGCTTGATATCCAAAATATGCCTGTCAGAACATCATTATAACAAAAGATGAACTACTCAGAGACATTGTAAAGAACAGTTTATTGCTTTATTGCACCAGTCTCATGGAAGGGTAAGACTTTAAAGGTGTTATATCCAATGCTATAATATCGGAAGCCATCTCATTCTTAGTTACAATGCCTTACATTAGTTTTTTAGCCAATCACATATTTCTTATGAACTTTGCTAATGCCTTTTTTCACCAATCTTAAATTGCTTTGCTTCGCACAGCTTTGCCGCCATGTGCATTTTTCAACCAATCATGTAAAACTTCAAAACTTGTAATGATGCATCTTAAAATTCCAACTAACTAACCAACTAATTAACTAACACCACCCTTTCACCCAGACCATGGCACTCAGTGTCACATCCAGTCTATGCTGAAACTCTTCCTGGGACGGTGACTCATCCACCTCCCTGGGAAGCTCATTCAAATGCCCAATTGCCTTCTTTGTGAATAATGTTTATTAATGTCCAGCCTAAATCTTCTTTGGTGCAGCTTTAAGGCTGTGTCCTGTTTTCCTGTCACTGTTCCCTGTGGAAAGAGCCCAACTCCACCTGGCTGCACTCTCCTGTCAGGGAGTTGTAGAGGGTGATGAGATCATCTCTGAGTCTCCTCCAGGATAAACACCCCCAACTCCCTCAGCTACTCCTCACAGGACTTGTGTTCCAGATCCATCACCAGCCTTGTAGCCCTTCTCTGGACACTCTCCAGCTCCTTCATGTCCTTCCTAAATTGGGGGCCCAGAAGTGGACACAGCACTTGAGGTGCTGCCCAGCCACTGCTGAGCACAGGGCAAGAATCACTGCTCTGGGCCTGCTGGTTGCACTGCTCCTGGTCAACAGGAGTCTGAGGGGTTGGATGAGGGAAATGGTGAGGAGGGGATGGGGATGGGGACAAAGTGTGATTGATTGACCATCATGAATGGTCTTGATTTTCATATCTATTCAGACTGCATTAGAAGGTGCTGGGGGTCACTATCAGTTGGACAGTTCTGATATCCATCTATAAACAGGAAAAGAACCAGGAGAAATCACTTCTCTCAGCCTTGTTTTCAATATATAATATTCACTTGGAATACACTTTTGAAATCTATCCAATTAACCACCAAAGATTTGGAAACTTAAGTTTTCCCCAGGAGCTTTTCTTATGGGTGTTTTTAAAAGGTGTTTATGAGCCTTTGTCACTGAATTCCGGAACTGAAGAGCTCAAGAAAGGAGAGGCCTCTGGAGTAGTAAAATTCATTAGCATCCTCCAAGTGGCTGAGGATCCATCCTCATCACAGCAGGAATGATGGAACAGAAATAGGAACAGGTGACTCACTGATCACCCGCTGACTGATCACACCTGCTGACCTTACCCACTGACCACATCCCACTCACCACCCATATGACCATACCTCCAATGATCACACCCACTGACCATAACCACTACACACACTCACTGACCACACCCATATCCTAGAAACCAGTGCCAACACCCCACTGACCACACCCACTGACCACCCCAATGACAAATCCAATTGACCACACCCCCCTGACCAACCCAACAACAACCCCTCCGAAAATACTGAGCACACGCAGTCCTGATTCTTTCTGTTCTCTCCTCTGCTACTTGAAACCCCCCTTCTCCAATAGCTCAAACAGCTGGCTGCTTCCTTCTCCTATTTGACCAGGCAGAAATTCCATAAATACACCCTTGTATCTCAAATACAAGAAGTTAAACTACAAGGGGAGCATTATAATTCATTTTACCAAGCTGGCACCATTCCCAGTCTTTTTCAAAAATATTCAAATTCTCCGGCTTTAACCCTTACCCAAAACTGGGCTCACTATCTCAAACTGATCATGTGCTACATCTTAATTATAGGATCTCAGGAGTTCCAGGGCATACCTGGGGCACATAGGTCTCCTTTTACTAGATATAAAATGCCATCTCTTGTTGCACCCTCTACAGAAGAGAAGGACCCAACTTGGTTGTCACCCTGGTCCGCAATGAAAAATCATCCGCCCACACAAAAAGCAAGGAGTTACCATTATTAGTCCCCACCACTGTGGGTTTCTGAAATTATTCTCAACTGGTGGTAATTCCCAGTCAAAAGCCAAATAATTACTTGTTCGAAGATAGCCCTTTCAGAAACGGTTCAGGAAACACCCAAGTGATGAGAACCCGTCAATTATTGATGATTAAGATAACCAGAGCCATCAGGAAAACTACATCTGAATGCCGACTTCCCATAAACTGAGATCTGCATTCACCAATTTCATAGTTTCCCAGACATGGTTTTGTCCAGCCCAATGCAGAGAAAGACTACATGAATGTGTGCAACAACGAAAAGAAAGACCTCTGCTCCAGGCTATGAAAAACTGTATAAAAACAGTATAAATGCCCTGAGGAATATGACCACTCTGTGTTTCCAGAAACAATCAAGTGCCTGTTTGTTTCTGCATAGCATTCATAATGGTACTCATTACAGACTGCCCAGACTGCTTAGTTCCATGTTTTTCTATTTCGTGTGTTCTACTCTTCTTTTTTTTTTTTTTTTAACTTTTCATAGTATTTTCCATAAAGGGATGCCTTTAGTCACAGCATTGCTACATCAGTATCTACTGTGCTTGTGTTCAGCATAGACAGTAAGGAGCCATGATCATTGTGCATTGAGGTAAAATAAAGTGTCCTGCTCTGCCCTGTGTGACCCAGGTGCTTCCCCAGCCCTTCTCTGTCTCTGCAAGAGCAGTGCCTGTGAGCAGAAGTGGAGGGACTCCCAGCACAGTAGCAGAGCCAGGGACAATGGCCCTGGCTCTTCCCACATCTTCTCTTCCCAACTCCACCCTCTCCTTGCCATCCCTTCTGTGGTTGTAAGGCCTCAGTGATCTGGCAGCTTGGTCACTGTCCTGCTGCGTGTCACAGCTGTGATCACAGGCAGGGACAGGCCATGGGCACTGCTGGGACACAGCTGGGCTCCAGCACAGCAGCTCCACCAGCAAAGGGGTCTCCTGAGGGCAGGGCAGGAAGGCTTTGTTCTCCTCCTGAGTCACTCTCAGCAACAGGCCTAAAGAACAGACTCTGAAGAGGCTTCTTGTGTTCCCTGTTCTCTCAGGGCTCAGTGGGATGAGATCAGGATCCCAGTTTGGCCATCAAAGGACTCAGGTATGGGTCAGGTTTGTCTTGTTGGTGGCCAGTGCCCAGCAGATGGTGAATGGTCTGTGCTGAACCTTGCTGGGGCTCTGCAGCTTGTCCCAGGGCTGATGGCAGGGCAATGTTTGTCTGCAGGGCCTTGGGAGCTGCCAGGAGAGCACAGGAGAGCAGCAGGGACAGGGTGTGCCAGGGAGCAGCAGGAAGTGGAGCTCACTGGGCACAGGCCTGCCCACGGTGGGGTCATCCTGAGATCAAGGACTGAATGTCTGCTGTGACCAGGAGAGCTCTGCAGCCCCAGGGACACAGCAGGCACAGGGAAAGGAGTCTGGAACTGAGTGCTCTGAGCCCCAGGGACACAGCAGGGACAGGGAAAGCAGTCTGGGCACTGAGTGCTCTGAGCCTCAGGCACCTTCCCCAGGAGGATGCAGGGTAGCCCCAAGACCATCTGGCAACCCTGGAACAAGGCAGGCTCCTCTGAGCCCCTCCACAACCCCATCAGAGCCTGTGTGGGAGGGGGTCAGTGCAGGGAGCACCATCAGCTGCCTCTGTGTCCCAGGCTGAGCAGCAGAGCCCAGCAGAGGCAGCCCAGGGCCCCGGGCAGCACAGTCCCCGTGCTCTGCAGAGCAGCAGCCCCAGCTCGGGCTCTGGGAGCAGGGCAGGGGCTGCAGCAGTGGCTGCTCAGGCCAGCACAGACGTGTTCCCTTGGCACAGGCTCTGTGGGCAGCTGGCATGTGCCAGGAGCAGGGCAGGAGCCCCTGGGGTGCAGAGGAGCCCTGGCAAGAGGCTGCCCTGTCCCTGGGGCGGCAGCAGCTGCCTGAGGAACCCTGGGGCCAACTCTGCTGCTGTGCTGGGCAGTGGGGCTGGCCCTGGGGCTGCAGGAGCTGCCCAGGCTGAGCATCTGCTGAGCATTCCAGACACAGAGTGGCTGTCGCTGACCTGCAGTGCCTCCAATTCAGACTGCAGGAGGTCATTGTGTATTTTAGAGTAAGACTGCCATCTTGTGACAAAAGTTACAATTGCAGCAAACTGGTAATTTTTCTCTGTGTTTTCTGTGTTGTTATTCTGGCTGGTCACTCTGCCTCAGCATCCACTCACAGTTTACTCAGAGAAGTGCAATGCTGTTCATGCCTAGCAGGGTCCCCCGTTCCCCTGGGTTCCCCCAATTCCACCTGGGCCACAGCTTCCACCAAGGATGTTTCACAAATCCACCCCAGAGCCTGACACGGGCACAAGGGGCTGGGGCTGTGTAACCAGGACATCAAGGATGGGGATTATCCAGGGCATTGGGGCCTGGTTTGGGTTCCCCAGGGCAGCAAAGATGTCTGGCAGCTGGAGCAGGGTGAGGGAAGTGCCTCCAGGATGGGGCTGGAACCCTTTGGCTGTGAGAAGAGGCTGAGAGAGATGAGCTTGTCCAGCCTGGAGCAGGGAAGGCTGAGGGGCTCCTCATGCCAGCAAGGACAGGAAGAGTTTAAATGAGTCAGGCTGGTTTCAGCATTTCCTCAACATTCAAAAGTAGCATGGCTTAACTTTCTCCATCCACCACTGAAAGCTTTGCAAACAGGGCATTTTTCAAGCTGTTTTTGCCGCACTCCAGGCAGAGCATCCTCATACAACACCTTGATTGTGTTTGCATCTATCATAGCATCATCTTTCTGATGCAAAAATCAAAGGGTTAAGAGCTTAGCTGAGGAATAGAAGCTATACATATAATGATCAGAGTAGAAGCAATGTAGAAAGTTAATAATCAGTGGCTGAACCAGTAGAGATAAGAAAATAAATCACTTGCTTGGCTTTGTTGTGTCAAGTTGGGCAGATGGAATATTGTTGACGTGAAGAAACCATAACTGCACCTGGACCCTGCAACCAGCCAGAACCAGGTTGGGAACTTGAACTACGGTCAAAGGGCACAAGAACCTAGAAACAAGACCAAGGTTAAAAGCTGAAGGCAAGGAAGACTCCCTGACTTCATCTTAGGAGACCTCTGACCCATTTCAAATGCCCAGTGACCCATTTGAAGAAAAGTACTGTGCAAGGACTGTGCAAAAGAACTTTGAGGTAATTTTAATACAAAGTGAGGGTATGGGGTGTTAGGTAATTCATATCTATAGGCATATTGGATAACTAAATGACTAGGTAAGATTTTGATGGAAAAAATAAGGCAAGAGCCATGGGTATTTTGCACAACTTTGTGGGGTATTTCTCCTGGGCTTGCCCAGCTTTGTAATAAATATACTACTTTCTAACTTAAACTGGCTGAAGAGTCCTTTTTTCTCTATCAATTGGCGAGTTTGCCATGAGAAACTCTGTTTGGCTGCAAGAGCAACCTGGGGTATGGATGTCTCTGGGACCTTCCTGGAAGGACCTCCGATCCCCAGCTGCTCATCATGGGGACACACAAGACATGTTGCTGGACTGCAGACAAAATTGTACGTTTGAAATGATGTGTATGCCTGTCAGGCCTACACATGGCTAAAAGGCAGCTGGCAGGATGCAGAAGACGTTCTGTGCTCAGCGCAAGCCTGGGTAGTTTTGTTTGCAATCATCGGGAGGGTGCAGTGGCCACAGAAAGGGTTTGTTCTGTCAGGGAGATCCACCAGCAGTTCATTGGGTGACCTGGGCAAATCCTTGTTTATTGCTGCTGTTTTAATCATTATTTTGATTGGGTTCTGCCACTGTGAATGACGGTTTGTGTGGTTGGTGAGATGTACTTAGGACAAACCGTGCGGGAGCTTGGATCTGTGTTTTCATTTTGGGGAACTGAAACGGCTGGAGAAGAACAAAGTGATTGGGTGATCATTTAAAATTGCTGTATACTGTGTGCGGTGTTGACAAGAGGTGGATGCTTTCTCCCTTAATAAAGAGATACCCTTCCCTGCAGTGATTTTGACTTTTGGATTCGAGTTGTGTGTGGGGAATTCCTGTTTAAGGGGGACGGTATTCCCTGTAACACTCGGTGTTCGGGCTTAACCGGTCCCCCTGCTGCCACTGGTCATTGTGTATTTTAGAGTAATATTGTCACCTTGTGACAAAAGTTACAATTGCAACAAACTGGTAATTTTTCCCTGTGTTTTCTGTGTTGTAAACTGGAATATATCGAACTTCAGCAGGGAGGTTGGTAGCTTTGGACTGGGAAGAGTCTGCACAAGAGGGTCTGGACATTCAAGAGAGAAGAGGAATAGCTTGCTTTTGTGGGTCTCTAGAAGCTTTTTGGGGCTTCTAGAAGTTGGCAGTCTCCATGCCTACTGTTACAGTTCAAGATTTGTGAAAAACCTTGTTATTGTTCCTCTGAGAGACGGCAAGGTCTATGCCCTCAGTGTAAATCGAGACATCCTAACCAAGCTGATTTTGAACCTAAGATCCTAAAGTGTGTGTGTGGCAAATCACATTCAATACCTGCAACTCAGGCATGTGTGTGGGAGAAAGCTTGGGAAAGGACTGTGAGGCTGTGTGGAGAGAGATTTGGGTGGAAACAGGATAAGACAAGAAGGAGGAGGTAATGAGTACTAGACAAAGCAAGGAGATTTCTAAGGCTAGTCCTTTAGCCTGTATTTTGACACACTGGAAAGTGTTAGTAGGGTATGGGGGCACTGAAATATAGCAAAGATTGATCAGCCTTCACAGACATATCTCTCAGCAGAGTCCATTTAAACTTCAGGAAAATTGGTGTTTCAATTTAACTTCGAAGTCTTGAGAAGTTTCTTTAACACACTGAGGGACTTAATCTGATGTAAACAGCACCAAATCCCTGTGAGGGTCATTAAAATCCTTGTGCTGTGTGTGTGCTGCTGAGCTGGGCTGGTCTCCTGGCACAGAGGCAGCTCCCAGGCTGAGCCAAGAAGAGCTTCAAAAAGACATTTCTGCTGAGGAGCAGCTCCTCTCCCAGCCCAGCAGGGATGAGGGCATTGCCTGCAGGCACTGAGGGGACAGGAGCCAGGCACAGACAGGCTAAAGGCAATCAGGAGTGGGAAGAGATTGAGCTGAGACTTCACTTGGGGAAACATCTTCACAGTCCTGGGCACGGTGAGTCTGTGGGTGCAGGGCAATGTCCCCTGTGCTCCTGGAAGGATCTCCTGGAGCCAGCACAGCCCACAGCCTGGGGTATCTGTCAGGAGGACTCTCCCAGTTTCTCTGAGGCACAGGAGGAGGAGGAGAAGGATGTGCTGCCGAGCGAGGCTGCCCTGGGCAGCAGCAGAGGGACAGGGCAGGATGGCTCCTGCTGCCAGGGACAGCTGCAAGAGTGAAGTTGGGGCTGCAGCCAGGGCTGCCCAGGGCTGTCCTGCAGAGCAGCTCCTGCAGCCCTCAGGGCTCTTGGTGAGCCGAGGGCATGTGCCACATTATAGGAGCAGCTCTCAGCCTGCATGGCAGCTCCCCATGGACTGTGGGGAGAAGTTGGGGTGGAAGGAGCCACCCCCATCAGGGCAGATTCCTCCTGCTGTGCAGATGGTGCTGCATGGCCAGAGCTGCTCTCAGCTTTCTCCTCAAGGCAAGGAGAAGGGGCTGTCAGGTGTGTCTGTGTCACTGAGACTCCTGCACTGTCCCACTGAGCATCAGCAGATCTGCCTCACATCTCCCTCACAAAGTGCCTCCTCACCCTCCTCTGCCTACAGACAGCAGCAGCAGCACCTTGGCTTGCAGCATTTGTGTTTGTGTGAGCTGCCCTTAAGACCCTGCTGCCAGGAAGTTGCCCCTGGGCAGTGCCCTGTGCTGGGAGGGGTGTGCAGGGCAGATCTGAGCCCCCAGTGGTGGGCTGGGCTCTGGCAGTATAGTAGGGACAAGCCTTGGATAGAGAAGAGAAGCTCCCAGTAGGCACAACTTCCGGCAGCAAACAGCCAGATCAATCTCCATCTTCAGGTACCTAGGGAAAGAGGGTAGTGTTAAGAGAAATTGATTTTGAAACCGGACATTTCAAAGAGTCCTCTTTATTTTTGCAGAAAATTTTAAGTGCAGTCACCCTGAAAGAGAGAGAGGTGTAATCACCAAGTGCCAGCTGTGTGGATCCCGCAGGTGTGACTGCTCTGGGAGTGGGAGTCCTTTTTTCCCTCTGGGCTCCACAATGTTCAGGCTGAGAGCAATGCTGAAAGAGGATTTCTGTCCCTTCAACGAAGGAGGCAATACATTAACAGCAAAACCCACAGCTTAAAAATTTAAAAAATAGAAAGTGATATTTTCCAAGAAAAGAGATGAATTTTTGAGTAAATTACTGAGAAAAAAAGCATAGGATTGACTCATGGAAATCTGTCCCAGTGTATCAATATTTTCTTTCAATAGTCCACAATGTCCAGATTGAAGAAATGTCCAACAGCAGCTCCATCAGCCACTTCCTCCTGCTGCCATTGGCAGACACGCGGCAGCTGCAGCTCCTGCACTTCTGCCTCTTCCTGAGCATCTCCCTGGCTGCCCTCCTGGCCAACAGCCTCATCATCAGCGCTGTAGCCTGCGGCCACCACCTGCACACCCCCATGTTCTTCTTCCTGCTCAACCTGGCCCTCACTGACCTGGGCTGCATCTGCACCACTGTGCCCAAAGCCATGCACAATTCCCTCTGGGACACCAGGAACATCTCCTATGAAGGATGTGGTGCACAAGTTTTCTTCTTTTTTTTCTTCATGTCAACAGAGTATTTTCTCCTGACCATCATGAGCTACGACCGCTACGTGTCCATCTGCAAACCCCTGCACTACGGGACCCTCCTGGGCAGCAGAGCTTGTGCCCACATGGCAGCAGCTAGCTGGGCCAGTGCCTTTCTCTATTCACTGCTGCACACAGCCAATACATTTTCCCTGCCCCTGTGCCATGGCAATGCATTGGGGGGTTTCTTCTGTGAAATTCCAGAGATCCTCAAGCTCTCCTGCTCCAAATCCTATCTCAGGGAACTTGGGCTTTTTGCAATTAGTGTTTGTTTAGCTTTTGCCTGTTTTGTGTTCATTGTTTTCTCCTATGTGCAGATCTTCAGGGCTGTGTTGAGGATTCCTTCTGAGCAGGGACGACACAAAGCCTTTTCCACCTGCCTCCCTCACCTGGCTGTGGTCTCCCTGCTCCTCAGCACTGCCACATTTTCCTACCTTAAGCCACCCTCCATCTCCTCCCCAGCTCTAGATCTGGTACTGTCATATCTGTACTCAGTGGTGCCTCCAGCCCTGAACCCCCTCATCTACAGCCTGAGGAACCAGGAGCTCAAGGATGGCTTGAGGAAAATCATCATGAATGCTTCTCAGAAAAAATAAACTCTCATCCTCCTTTATCACTATTATAATATTACTCATTAATGCCCACTCTATGTTCTGTGTTTTTGGTTTGTAGTTTTTTTTTGTTTTTTTTTTTTTTTTTTTGGCACAGGTATGACATATTTTAGAATTTTTTTAACAAGAAAATATTTATCTTTACCATTTTAAATTCAGTATTTGCATTCCTAGTGTGAACCATAGACTATATAATCCTGGAGTTGTACCACATATGTGCTTACACAAAATAAAGAACTTGGTGTTGCTGTGTTTGCCTGACATATTTCCTCCTTGGCTTCTCTGCAGGGTTGGTGCCTTTGTGCAGAGCTGGGATGAAAAAAGAACCCCAGTGCTCCTCACTGCCAGGCACCCTCAAGGCTTCTGCTCCATAACCTCCGCTTCCTTCACTTCCACACACACCTTCAGAGCCCCTGTGTTGGTTTAAGTCCTCAGGGCTCTTTTAGCTCAGTCTCAGTCCTGCTGTGTGACTGTGCAGGCACTGCAGTCAGGGACAGGCCATGGACACTGCTGGGATAGAGCTGGACACTGCAACAGCATTTCCATCATGCAAGGGCATCTCCCCAGTGCAGGGCCTGAAAGCTTCAATCTCCTTCCCTGTTTGCTCTCAAGGATGTTCCCAACACAGTGCCCTGGAGAGGAGAGCAGCAGTGACAGCCAAAGTGTGGCAGTGTTCAGGGTGGGGCTGTACCAGCAGTGCCCTTGCTAAGCCAGAGCTGCTTCCAGCAGTGCCCTCTCACACCAGGGCACAGAGGTTGTTCTTCCCTCTGTGGAGGGACATCAAGTGACCGGGTCAGGAGTCTGTGTTTGCAGTGCAAGGACATTCCACAGCCCTGAACATCCTGTGTGCATGTGAGGGGACTTAAACCCAGTGAGCACAAATACCTTCAGATGTTTCTGGAGTTTCCAGAGTCTAACATCCCCTGGGAACCCCTGGATGCAGGGCTGGGATGAGTTTCTGTGCTCAGAGCTCCCTGTGTCCATCCCTCTGGCCGTGGGGCACCTCAAGCAGGGCCAGGGCAGGGTGACACCAGCAGGGCTGAGGTCCCTGCCAGGCTCTGGCAGTGGCACCAGAGCCCAGGGAGCCCCTGCCCATGCTGCAATGAACTGTCTGTGTGTGTGCCAGGGAAAGACTCGTGACCCTGGACACCCCTGGGGCTGTGAGCAGGGCAAGAGCCCAGGTGTGGGCATCTGACAGAACCCTGACATTTCTGGGGGTGCCAATAAGAGCAGAGTTGGGCAAGGTGACTGTGGTTAAACCCCTCTGGACATCCAGTGACAACAGAGTGTCTCTGTCACTGTCCCTCCTTACACAGAAAACAGGAGAAAATAAGGTGAATAGTTGTGGGTCGCCATAAAGAGAGATTAATGTCAGGGGGACTACAAAGCAAGGGCCAAATGCAGAAGCAAGGAAGACAATGGAGACACAAGAATTCAGCATGTGTAGTGGTTGCTCTGCGAGACAAATATATAAATACAGAAACTCCAGAGACACTCTTATCCTCCTCATTTCCTTGCTGGTCAGGACATCCCTTGGATTGGAGGATCCCTTGGGTCAGTCCAGCCCAGCTATCCCATCCCTCTGCCCCAGGAACACTTTTCCCCCCCCAAGCCATTGGTTTAGGGGTTGCAGAGACACCTCATGTATGGCCAGCCCTGCTCAGGAACAGCGAAAGCCTTGGGCTGGGACCAAACCCACTCCAGCTTCAACAGCCAAGCGTTGCAGGGCAGGGGCTGCTCTGGGCAAAGGGAACTTCATCTTAGCCACACACAGGACAAGGGGGCTCAGGGGGCTCTTCCCACCTCTGTTATTCCACAATTCAATGAATCTATTCCTTGGAGAGCTCTTTGAAGACAGAATTGACAGACAGACAGAAGCAGAGCTATGAAATGCACCAGTACAAACACAGCAGCTCCTGTGAGCAATGAACTCTCCCAGGGCAGGGCTGTGGCAGGAGAAGCACCAGGAGGAAGAGGATGAGCTCAGTGCATGTGTGTGTGTCCCAAGGCACAGAGGGTGAGGGTGGCAGAGGTCAGGGTAGGGCTGGCTGTGGCAGGGCAGAGCCAAGGGCAGTGAGATGGGAGTGTGCAGCCTGCAGGGACACAGCAGCAGCTGTGGGACAACACAGGACAAGCTGTGCTAGACATAGCCAAGGGCCCTGGCAGGGCTGGCAGTGCCCAGGAGAAACCAAGTCTTGGTGCCCTGGGGCGCAGCAGGGTCTGTGCCACCAAGGGCTGTGAGGAGACACCTTGTCCTGAGTAAGGCTGGGCACTCTTACCCCTTGTCCTGCCCTCAGCATCCCCCCACATCCCAGTGGCCTCAGGGATCTGCTGGGATCAGTCCCTGGGGAGCCTCAGTCAGGAATAGCTCTGGGGAGCTCCTTCATGATCCCAGGAACTGCAGGTTTTTCAGAGAACTTTGGGTATGGCTTTTGCTCTGAGAGCTTTGTGCAACCAGGGCCACCAATTATCTCCTCCAAGGAGTTCAGGAAGAACTTCTGTTGGTGATGAACCTCAGTGGGATTGACACTGAAACTGTATGAAAAACAGAAACTCCCCAACATCTAATCAGTGCTGGAGAATTTAGGCATTACTTTATTCTGGCCAGGATGTTATTGTGGCCAGCATGTGCAATAGAAATAATTTCATCCACACGTGCCTGTTTTGTGCAGGGAAAATCATTCCATCACACGTTTTTTTACTACACTTTTCACATATTTATACAGACAAAACCCAAAGAAATTCATGTTACATTGAAGAAATTAATTGATCTAAATTCTTAGTATTTGATCTCCTGTTGGTTATTGATCCCTTTGCCTTTGATGTGAATTAGGCCCTCATTTTTTGATTGTCTTACCAATTTTTTCCCAGACCAGGTGTCTCCAACCACACTGCAGGTGATGTTTGTCAATGCTGGTCTACCTCCTGTGTATCTTCTGGTTACTCCCAGTCTGTAGATGTTGAACTCATCAGGCCTTACCCAACTTTGGTGAACAGAGTCTTTTGAAGAGAAACTTCAACTTCCCACCTCCTGGGCAGAGGCAAACAAACCCCTGACTAAGTTACATTTGAAAAACACTAAAAGTTGTATCATTTGCAACAATTCCATTAGGTTCAGTGTCACAATGCTCTCCTTGGATCCATGAGGCCCCAGAGTACCACAATTGTCCCTTCATTCCAAGAAGCGCTGAAGTGTTGAAAGGTCTCTACAATTCCATGAGTCCCCACAGTGTGACAATGCCCCCTTAGTTTCATGTGTCCCACACTGTTACATGACTCCTTAGTACCATGTGGTCCTGTAGTGTTACAATGGTCTCCTTGGTTCCATGGTGACACAGTTGCCACAATTTCCATGGTACCACACCTGTTCCTTGGTCCCATGAGGCCCCACAGTGCCACAATGGCCCCTTCGGTCCATGTGTCCCACACTGTTACATGAATCCTTAGTTCCATGGGCCTGTGAACTGTCACAATGGTCTCCTTGGTTCCATGGTGACACAGTTGCCACAGTTTCCTTAGTACCTCAACTGTTCCTTGATCCCATGAGGCCCCACAGTGTCACAATGGCCCCTTGTTGCCACGACACTGTGTAATGTCACAGTTGTCTCCATGATTCCATACTGCCCTGCAGTGTCACAATGCACCATTGGTCAATGAGGCTCCAGTGTCACCATGGCCACTTGGTTCCATGGACCCTCACAATGTCACTGTGGTCCCCTTGGTCCACAAGACTCTGAAGTTCCACAATGGCTCTTTGGTCCCATGAGGTTTGGTACAGTCACAATTCACTCCTTGGTTCCAGGAGGCCTTGCTGATTCACAGTTCCCATGATCCCATGAGTTTCCATGGATCCACCACAGTGTCTTTGGATCTGCAGTATCTCAAAGATCTCCTTGGTACCATCCTGCCCCAATGTCAGTGGCTTTTTGGTTTCAAGAGTTTCCACAGTGCGGATACAAAAATTCCGCATAAACATTGAGCAACGCCTGATTAACACACCCAAGAACATCTGTCTCTATTCAAATCAGGGGTTAAAGGTGAGAATGGCACCAGCAGCTTCCATCTGCAACACAGACCCAGGGAAAGGACAGGGACAGAGACTTCAGCTGAAAGACTCTGTGAATTCACAGAATCACAGAATCACGAGGTTGGAAGAGAACTTCAAGATCAAGTCCAACTCCTGCCTAACACCTCCATATGGCACCAATTGCCATACCTATTATTTTTTTAAACATACAGGGATGGTGTCTCCACCAACCCCTGGAGAGATCATTCCAGAATTTTACCACATTACCTGTAAAAAATATTTTTCATAATATCCAACCTATATTTCCCCTGCAGAAGCTTAAGACTACGTCCTCTCATTCTGTTGCTACCTCGTCAAAGAGACAAAACTCCATCTGGCTAAAACCACGATTCAGGAAGTTGTAGAGAGTGATAAGGTAACCTCTGAGTCTACTTCTCTCCAGGGTAAAAAAACCCAGCTCCCAGCTACTCCTCACAGGAGTTGTGTTCCCCACCCCACATCAGCCTTGTTGCCCTTGTCTGGACACGCTCCAGCCCCTACATGTCCTTCCTGAATGGGGGGCACAGAACTGGACACAGCACTCAAGGTGCTGCCCAACCAGTGTCCAGCACAGGGGAAGAATCACTGCTCTGGTCCTGCTGACCACACCATTACTCATCCAGGCCAGGAGCCATTGGCCTTCTTGGCCACCTGGGCACATTGCTGGCTCATATCCAGCCTGCTGTCCATCAGTGCCCCCAGCTCCCTTTCTGCCTGGCAATTGTACAGCCACTCTGTCCCCAGCCTGTAGCACTGCAGGGGTTGTTGTGGCCAAAGTGCAGGACCCAGCTTTTGTTAAACCTCAAATTGATGGACATAATCCCTGGATCCAGCCTGTCCAGGTCCCTCTGCAGACCCTCCTACCCTCCAGAACATTCACACCCAGCTTGGTGTCATCTGCACATTTGCTGATGTTGCACTCAATGCCTGCATCCAGATCATCAATGCAGATATTGAAATCCACACTGGTTGGCTCTGATCCCTCAGCCATCCTGTAGGTGCCCTGTGATGGCACTCAAGGTGATCTGTTCCATCACCTTGCTGGGCACTGAGGTCAGGCTGACAGGCCTGGAGTTCCCCAGCTCCTCCTTCCAGCCCTTCTTGGGGATGGGCTCACACTGGCACCTCCAGTCCTCTGGGACCTCCCTGGTGAGCAGGACTGATGAGAATTGATGGAGAGCAGCTTGGGAACCTCATCCAGTAGCTCCCTCATCCCCCTAGGATGGATCTACTGGTGCCAGAGATACCTGTGAGCATCTGAGTGGCTCAGCAGGTTCCCAGCTGCTTCCTCCTGGATTTCAGGGAGTCTGTTCTGCTCCCCTTCCCCATCTACCAGGTCAGAAGATCACTTGTCCTGAGGACAAAATGTCTTATAATTGAAAACTGAGGCAAAGAAGGGGTTAAGTTCTTCAGACTTTTCTTCATCTTTGGCAACCATATCTTTCCCCAATAAGGAATGGAGGTTCTCCTTGTCCCTGCTTTTCCTGCTAATGTGTTTATAAAATAAGATTTTTATCCTTCACAGACACGGCCAGGCTATATCCTAATTGAGGTTTCACCTCTTATTTTTCTGGATGACCTAACCACATCTATAAACACTTTGTGAGTAGGCTGCCCTTCTGTCCAAAGGTGATGCAGCCTCTTTTGTCCCTGAGTTCCTGGAAAAAGCTTCATGCCTAGCCAGTCCAGTCGTTTTCCTCACTAGCTCACTTTTGAGTGAGCTGCTTCTGCTCCTTCAAGATTTCTTTCCTGAAGTGTCTCCATCCTTCTTGGAATCCTTGTTCTTAAGGGTTGTTTCTGGTAAAAAATCAGTGCTTGATTCAATTATTCTCAAATCTGCATCCTGAATATGCCAGTCTTCCCTTTGTAAGTCCAGTGTAGTTTTGTTGATGCTCCTCCTTTCTTTGCAGGTTATTTAAAAACTCCATAATTTCATGGTTACTGCACCCCAGGAAGCCTCTGACCACCACATCTCCCCCCAGCCCTTCTCTGTTTGCAAACAGCAGGAGACAGAGCTTTCCTCTGGAGTGGGAAGAAAAGGAAACCTCCCCAAAGTGCAGCCTGGAAGGTTCAGCCTGCAGATGAGGAAAGAGCAAAGTACCTGCCAGGGCAGAATGCTGGTGGTCCAGGTGTCCCAGCTGAGGCTGGGCCATGCCATGGCTCTGTGTGCCAGGAGCCGGCAGCGCTGGGTGCAGGGAGCCCAGGGAGGGCACAGCAATGCTGGGCTGAGAAATGCTGGGGGCACAGCTAGATGGGTGTGTGCAGCCACCAGGGCAGAGGAGCAGCACGCACAGGGGCACAGGCTGCAGGAGAGATGGCCAAGGGCTGGGCAGGGCTGGCAGGGCCAGAGGCACCCAGGCCTTTGTGCCCTGGGCTGGGCAGCACCGCTGGAGCCCCACAGGAGGAACTTTCCTTGCAGGGGGTGCACTGTGCTGCTGCCTGGGCCCTCCCTGACCAGGCGGGCAGGGCTTGCAGGGTGATGCCATTTGTCCTTGCTGCCCCTCCCATCCCAGTGCCCCAGGAACAGCCCCGAGCCACCTGTAAGGGACAGGCCCTGATGGGCCAGGCCTGGGCTCAGCCCTTGGCCTTTCTGCTGCCTCCAACCAGCCCAGGCTTTGCTCAGCATTGCAGTTCCTGCCCACAGCCTTGGGCTCCTGCAATCCTGCCCTCAAGGATCTGCTCTCACCAGTCCCTGAGGAGCCTTTGGCAGTCCCTGCCCTCAGTGGGGCCACTGATGCTCCAAAGGGACTTGGAGTTTTGCTTCTGACTCCTTGAGCAGCTTCTTCAACCTTCTCTCAGTGCCTGGGGCTCATGGACTTAGCTCCAAATCTGTCCTGTTATAAATATGATTCCTGCTAATTAAATTGTAATTATATTAGCAAAATTGTTGTTTTGTATGAATAGAAAAATTGTACTTAATTCTTCCAATGCATAAAATATAAAGGAAGGTTAAACAAAGCAGATGGTATCATTCTCCAGATGTCCAGTGGGAGTGGAGATAATAAGAGTATAGGTCTAAGAACAGCATCTAGAAATAAAACTTTTGACCTTGAATTGAGCCAAATTGGGATAATTCCAAGCATTAGACACTTGGCTTGTTATGGGAACATAGGCTTAATTATATAACTCTAATCTCAGTGCACCTGCACTACCTGAGAGGCCACCCTGAGGAAGACCCAGAGTCTTCACCAGAAACAAGATCCCCGAAGGGAGGAGAGACCCCCCGACCATTGTTGAAGCATGAGCAACACAACATAGTGACGGAGATTTTAGGAATAGGATCTAGGAGAAAATTTCCAGAACATTCTGCATTAATATGCATTAGTAAACTATGTAAATGAAATTTTAGCTTGCTTCAGTTGGCATGGTGTGAGAGGAAGGGCCCTCCCCATACCCCTGGTTGGTTTTGCTTATGCTGTATTTGAACCCAACCTCAATTACACTAAAATACTCACTGCCAAATTTTGTAATTATTTAAATATACATAACAAATATACTTTGATTGTATTTGTTTATATACAAATACTGCTATTATTAATAAATTACTGCTAAATTTATATTTGTTTTTTGATTAATTGTACAATCAAAGACTCCATTCATAACAATTTTGGGGATCATTAAAATACAGAAAGATTCCAGGAGCTCTTTGTATTTCTTCAATTGTCTTCAAGACTCCAGGGCTTGTGTAGATGCTCTGAGACATTTTGGAGTTTTCCTAAGAAGGAAGATTTGAAAGTGCATCATGACTTTACTCAAGGGAATGTTTTTCAATTTTTCTGTTCAGAGGCGAAGTGATAGAAGCATTTCCCAAGTGACCTTGATGCAGAATGTCTCCTTAGGAGGTCTGGGCACATTGAAGAATGAGCCCCTTTGCAGGCTGACCCTGTTTGGACAACTTGCCCCTCACCCCCATCATCACCATATCATGATGTCTCCCACCTGGTGCTGACAACCCAAAATATTAAAAACCTCATTATTTCTCTTTGTAATAAAAATGTTATTTAATTTTAAAATTAAAATTGATTTTCCTTATTTGTAATATTGTTATTCTATATTTTTAGATCAAATTTTTATATTTGTAATAAAAATATATTATTAGCAACCAAAAAAATTATTGGTCATTGCTTTTATGTAATACAATTCCCTTCATTAATTAAGCTCTCTTGATAATTTATTTCTCCCTTTTTAGGAGAATTCATAATGTTTGAGTTATTTTTTTAATCTTTTTTATATCTTTTTTTTCAGACAGGTTCAGGGTGGGAACTTCGGGGTCCAGGGAGACATTTCTGGGGCACATTCGGGGCAGTTTTGGGTCTGGGGGAAGAATTTTGAGGGACAGGAGGACACTTGGGGGCATTGAGTGGGCACTAAAAAAGAACTTAGGGATCCTGAGGGAAAGTCTGGGCTTTGAAGTGGCTCATGGGGGTCTGTAAGGGGGTTCTCCGGGGTGCAGGGCATGATGGGAGTTGTAGGAGTAGGTATAATACAGTTTAATGGGGCCGCAGAGCATCATGGTTATTCCAGGCGCAGCTGCAATGTCTCTCGGTGAAGCATGGGGCATGATGGGAGATGAAGTCATTGCTTGAATAGCACTCTATGGCACCACAAAGCATGATGGGAGCTGTAGTCCCGGAAGTGATTCTAGTGGAGTGTTTACGAGCTCTGGGAGGGCACTTGGGGGACACTTTTGCCTCTGAACAGCAACTTCAGGTTCTCAGGGAGGAATGTTTACAGTTCGGGAGCACTTGGGGGGAGCTTGGAGAGCTCTAACCAGGCACTTTAGGGCACGGGGCACAGCAGGAGTTTTAGGCACGGGACTGTGTTATAAGGTGCTCTGAGCACACGGGGGATAGCAGCAGATGAATTCCCAGAAGTGGCTGTAATGGGCATCTGTGGGGTTGAGAGCATTCAGGGGATTCTGGGACGTTTTTGGGGGTACTCAAATGGGCACTGAGGGGACACTTAGGGATCCTTGGAGTTTCTGGAGGACATCTATTAGACATATGGGGAGGGATACCGGGGTTCTATGGAGCACGGGGCATGATGGGTATTGTAGTCCCGGCTCCAATGGGGCTCTATGGGGCTGCAAGGCATGCTGGGAGTTACAGGCACAAAGGAAAAATGGCGCCGACTCCAGGCACCACCCCTGAGGCCCCGGTCCCCGGCCTGAACCTCCTTGGTGGCACCTTGGGCTGGCACACACCTGACAAGTGTGTCTGTTTTCACAGGGGAAAATAGGGTGTTTTAGATTGCTTCAAAAGTAAAACAAAGGGGAGAAAACCATGTTTGCTTGAGTGGAGGCAGTTCTCCAAGCACAGAAGGTCCCAGGTGAGTAAGGACAGACAGGATGGGGTTGGGGAATGTGGAGCAAGGTTGCCCACACGGGCTCAGACCTCAAGGCACAGCTTCTCTGAGCAGGCCAGACCTCCTGAGGAGAAACTCTGGATCAATATCAATCACAGAATGCTGCAATCACCTCTGCTTAAAGAGAACAGTAATAAAATCCATCCTTTAAAATAGGAATGGATATTTTTAAGAAACAATTTGAAGTGTTTTTCCATAACTATTATAGGAAATATTCCTAATGAACTACACCAGACCAGAGGGAAATCAAGGCAGAGCCATGGTTTCTTAGGAAACCTCTCAAGAATTCCAAGTGAGAATCAAACTCCAAAGTTTCTTGAAGTTTTAATGGGTCCCACTGAGGGACACGAGTGAGAAAGTGTCCCCAAGCCTCAATCACAGCAGAGGAGAACTGGAGGCAGAGCTGACAGGTGGGGACAAAGAGAAGCCAAGTCTTGGTGCCCTGGGGCACAGCAGGGTCTGTGCCACCAAGGGCTCTGAGGAGACACCTTGTCCTGAGCCACTGGGGCCTCCTGGCACAGCCCCAGCAAGGCTGGGCACTGTCACCCCTTGTCCTGCCCTCAGCATCCCCCCACATCCCAGTGGCCTCAGGGATCTGCTGGGACCAGTCCCTGGGGAGCCTTGGTCAGGAATGGCCCTGAGGGTTCCTTCATGCTCACAGGGACTGCGGGTTTTTCCAAGGGCTTTGGGTTTTGCTTGGAGTCTCTGAGAGCTTTGTGCAATCATGGCCTCCAGTTACCCTCTTTAATTAGTCTCTTGAGAGACTTTGTCAGTAACAACACTCAGTAGGGCTCAATGTCTCTAGGTGCTTAAGTTTTCAAAGATTCTTTACTTTTTCCTTTCTACACTGCTTTTCTGAGAACTGACAAAACTCAGACAAAGAGGGGGTTTCAATTTTTTTTAAGAAATCCAAACTTTTTAAGGTTTCCCACTGCAAACAGGCACAAGGTGCCACCAAGGAAATTCCTCATCCCCAAGGTAGAGCCCTGCAAGCAATGTTTGAGACCTTTGCACTCCTTGATTCCCTGAGGCCTTGCAGTGTCACAAAGGCCCCTTGGTTCCAGGATGTTCTGGACTATCACAGTGGAGATTTGGGTCTATGGGCCTCCACGATGTCACAATGCTCTTTTTGGTTCCATGAGGCCTCGATCTGTCACAATGGACCCTTGGTTCCATGAGGTCCATTGGTGTCACCATGGTCTCCTTGGTTCCATGAGGCATCACAATGTCAAAATGAACCCTTGGTTGCATGAGGTTCCTGCAGCAGGACTGCCCCTATGGCCCAGCAGAGCTCATCTGATCTGTCCATCAGCTGGGCCATAACTCTCCCTCTAAGGAATTGCTGAGATAACCCAGGCTGGACATCTGTCCTGTCCTGAGTTCTCTCTGGTGCCAGGGAGGTGGAATTCCCAGTTGACCATGAGCATCTTGCTCTGAGACCAGGTGAAGGGAGATAAGCCTTGAATTCCTGAGTGACACACACTTCACTTTACAAACAATAAAAGCCACACAAAATTTTCACAAAGCAGAAATCTTCTGCATACTCCCTGCAAATGGGTAGGGCTTCTCTCCCAGTTCTGGATTCATCTTCGTGGTTTCTTTTCTGGAAGCTGAGTGAAAGGGCTCCATGTGCACTCCCTCATCAATTTGGTGGTAAGTTACATTGACTCCTGATCTCTGCTATTTCTTCACTAGCTGTAATAAAGGTAAGTTTAATGTGCACTGTGTTTGTATCTACCTGCACTTCTTTTGTTTATCCTGTACAGTAAGTAGTCCATTTAAAGATTCTTGTCTGTTTATGTTGAATCCATTCAGTAAATAATTCATTTTAGAATAGACCTAATCCACCATGGTAAAGAACTTGTGTGAAAGAGCAATTTGGGCTGCAGGCTACCTGAAACAGAGTTGCTGCCAGAAACCTGAGCATAGGGCAGGACTTGTCTAAGCTTTCATTCCATTTGTAACGTATATCATTTAAGAACAAAATGAGAGAAGATCTTTTCCACATTTATTCCTTTCCTATTTATACACTGATATTAGCAATCTCCAGGTGACATTGATCCCCAGCACCTCCTAATGCAGTCTGAATAGATATGAAAATCAAGACGCTTTATGGCTGACCATCAATCACACTTTGTCCTTACCCCCACCGCCCATTTCCCTTATCCAACCCCTGGCACTCAGAGCAGTCCTGTGCAAATCTGAACTTCCTCCACTCCAGTCTGTGCCTGCAGCTTTCAGCTCCTTGGCACCAACTCCCACCTGCTTTCCTTGCAGAAGGAACTGCTCAAGACACAGAAGAATGTTCATTTATTGTGAGCAAACTAACCAAGGGAAGGCACAGCTCCATAAAAAACAAAAATCATTCCTCTACTGAATATTACATCCCCTTTCCACAGCAGACAGTCTCAGAGCAACGGAAAACACATTCTGTGCCCAGCACAGATCCCAGGATGCCCCAAACCCTCCCAGCCCCTATTCTGCCCAGATTTGCTCTTTGCACACGAGCCCCACACTGAAGTCACGAGCTGCCTCCAATGCCCAGAGGAAGGAAAGGAGAGAAAGTGGCTGCAGAGCCCTCTTGTGCACAGCTACAGCTGCACTAATGCCAATATTCTGGACTCACAATACCTTGATCCAACACGCTCTACTGCATCTGTTCCCTGGGTAGAAATCTGGGTGTGAGGCCAGGCCCAAGGAGTGCTGGGCAATGGAGCCACATCCAGGGGTGTCCCCAGGGCTCAGGATTTGGGCCAGGGCAGTTCAGTCTCTTTCTTGCTGATCTGGACGAGGCCATCGAGGGCACCCTCAGTCAGATGCCAGGTGAGCCCAGGCTGGCTGGGAGTGTGGCTGTGCTGCAGGGCAGGAAGCTCTGCAGAGGGATCTGCACAGGCTGGAGCCGTGGGCCCAGGACAATGGGATGAGGTTCCCCAAGGACAAGGGCTGGCTCCTGTCCTGGGCTCACAACCACCCCAAATCCCTGACTGTGCCCTGCCCCTGATCCCCACAGCCTGTCCTGTTTCCTTCATCCCTGCAGTGCCAGACGCTTTCTGGGACAGGGGAGCTTTGCTCTGGGGATGGAGAGAGGTGCAAGTGCCACCCCTGCAGTGGGAACCACAACTCATCAGGTTTGTGTTCTTTGGGGGTCAGGAACTGGTGAGACTCAGAAGCATAGATAGGTTTCTCTTCATGGCCAACAAAAAAAAAAAATATAACAATGATATAATTCCATAAACATCACAATTTCTCCTCAGCTCTGTGCCATGTCAAAGCAGTATCTGATGTGTCCAATGTGGGAGGATAGTTTGTAGGGATAGTACAGAAGGCAATTTTTCCCGATGAATTAGAGCTGTACTGATTGCTGGGAAATGAAAACAGCCTTGCCTGCCCAATGAGGATGGGTATTCTAAAAGTGTGGGCTAGCTAGTCAAGGGTAAGTTACTGATGCAGTTAGAGCTTGAGACCTAGAGATGGCTGCAGTTTGGGATGGAGTCTGCAGGCTGTGCTGTGAGGAGGAAGGGGCATGTTGTTGTGTAAGGGTCAGACAAGGTAAGATGCTGTGTGAGGGACACACAGGGTTAGGTGTCCACGTAGAGGACAGGTTGGGGTCAACCTGTCTTGCAGAAGGAAATTTAGAGAGAGGAGAGAAGAAGTCAGTGCTGTGTGGAGCTCCACATGAGGAAAGGGTCAGAGTTGGCTGAAAGAAATAATGAGAAGTATTTAATAAAGTGTTGATGCTTGGTTAGCAACCAATGGACATGGCTCAGCTGAGGCCTTATTAGCAGGCCATGAAAATTGCTCATCTGAGTGTTCAGTGCAACAATCTAGCTGCTAAACTGCACGTATTAAAAAGGTCAGGCTATAGCAGCCTATTCATAAAATTGATACTACAGCAGCTAGAATATAAGAGAGAAGGAAGAGATGGATAGTTTGTTGCTATATAGAGGATAGGTGCAGTAGGTTTGCTGCTAAAAAGCACATATACAGACTTAGCTGAAAAAGTAGAAGGGATGGTCTGCTCATCCTTGCAAGAACCAATAGTAGGAGAAGTATATGTACCTAAAACAAATGAAATTGTGCCAAATATGCATTAGTCATTATATTTTGGATTATAAATGTAGATGGTGTCTTCAATAAATTGAATTATGCTTTATCAATCACACTGATCGGTTGCATATTTCCCTCGCCGAAGCTTCTCCACAAGTGGCATCCAGAACAGGGACCTTGAAGCTCTGCCACTCTGCACTGACCCACCACCGGAGGTAAGCGAGCTGGCAAGCACCAAGTAGCAGCGCTTGGAGGGCAGGGATCTCTGTATGCTGGCATACAAATGGATCCCGTGCCTGAGCCGCTCCCGATAAAGGAAGCTTGCCGTCCCAGTTACGCCACCTATCAAAGGCTGCCATGCGCGCACGTTAGCAGGCAATTGGATTTGATTGCTGGACTGCCCCTTTCGTTCTTTTGTAAAAAGGGAGGGATATGGATAAGCAAGCGTCATATTATTTATTTAAATGCTTTTTAGAAAAGCGAAAGGTAGAACTTGATCTTAATAAAAATTTGCCCAAGGTGTTAGACTATGCTAAAGAACAGGGCTTTTTTACCAACCCAGATGACTTTTTCAAAATTGAGGAGTGGCAAAATCTAGGAGATTGTTTGTATAGAGCAGTTATTGCTAAGGATAAGGTAGCAAAACAGTTGTCTCAACCCTAGTGCATCATAATTGCTTAGAGGCATATAAGGCAGAGAAAAATATTGCTGCTGTTGCCTCTATGCACTTGGATGGCAAACCGTCCACTATGCTGTCCATCACAGGACAAAATGAACCCCCTGCTGCACAGCCAGGGATGTATATTTTTGGAGGAGACAGTCTTCCTCAAGCACTGACTACACAACAAGTTTTATTACCTCTTAAGTCTGCCTCTGAAGCAGTGCCCTCTGCCCCCCCCCCCATCCCCCCGCTGCTATCACAGCAGGAGGAGCTGCCCTCAAAGGAGACAGCTGAGTTAAAAAAGGAAGTGGCACATTACCATGATAATAAGGTGCCAAAAGGCAGAGCTAAAATCAAGGGTAAAATGGAATGGGGTGAGATTATGAAGGAAGCAATAGCAACTGGAGAAAGGGATTATGTGGCAAAATTACAGGAGGCACGTGTAACACAGCAAGCATTTCCAGTTGCATTTACCCCTACTGGGGAAAATAGAATGGAAACATCAATAACTCCTTTAGATTGGAAATTGTTATTGCAGCTTTGTAGTACAGTTAATGAAGCTGGCA